>NC_053022.1:285430254-285659017 GCF_003073215.2 Triticum urartu
ACTGAAAAGACTCCTAAATTGCTCTGGATGGGTGAAAAGAATTCTGACAATCGAAAACAATTATGAGAGGATGGCATAAAGCTAGAACCACAAATCTTTGAGAGAACGGATAAGATTTGGAGGAAATCTCTTCCTCGGTCTTCTGTGTTAAGAATGACTATGAGAAACACCACCAGGAATTGTTGAGGCACTTCAGAACAATGAAGAATAGAAATGTTGAACCAACGATGAAAAGAATTTGAAAGATCTCGGAGAAGGCATATGACCGATGAGAATTCATTCTTACGTCAAACTTGGAAACGAATTTGAGAATCGCTCCTGATAATTAGAAAAGTCAGGTAAGATCCTGAGAAAAGACCTGTGGGTTAGGGCCCACTCAAAAGAAAACACCATTGAACGAATTTTAAGGAGAGATTGCACCGGTTGAATTAAATGGCTTGAATGAGGTAACAACCTCGAAATAGGTTGAACGGATTAAGAATTGAAACACGAATGTTCTGAGATATCTTCAACACTCCGGAACAAATGAATAGCGAGAGGTGAACGATTAAGAGAGTCTTGGATAAGAAATTCCAACATGGGAAAACATGTGAAACAAGAGGAAGAGATATGATCAACATCAAAGTTTGAATTATGTCCACCGGAGAAGAAAATGATAATGAAGAATGATGAACTTGAAACTCCTGAGCATCTTCACGAGAAATCACCGGCTATGAACATTGAAGAAAAGAATGAAGAGACTTCTCACGAATACAAGGATACATGATCTGAGAATTTTGACTTCTTGAAGAAGAAGGGTGGGAGGGTGGAACAAAGAAGAAGACAACTTAGGAAGGGTGAAACGAACACCGTTGAGCAAACTGAGAATTGATCTTGCGAATGTTGAAGGGATCGGATTACTTTGAACAGAAGCACACCGGTTGGAAAGAATTGACATGACAATCTTGATGATCAAGAAGGATTAGCATTCACATCAAAATATGAGAACACCGCTTAGGAAAGGTATGGAATCAACACTTGACTTCGAAGCAACTCGAATACCACAACTCAAAACAAAACAAAGGATTTGACTTGCGGAATAAGCCAGAACAAACATATGATAGACCCCATATCGTATCATGTGTTTGTTGGAAATAATTCCTACGTGATACTTGAATTCCCACCTAAAAACTCCCGAAACTTTCTGGTTATGCAATCTGGTGTTGGGTATACAGGGAGGCACAATATATCACACAAATAACAATCCCTACGCTCCAACTGTATCCATCCTTCAACACATAACCAAGAAAAACCTCGGAATCGTGTACCTCAGACCTTCGAAAACATCCGATATACTAGATGTGGCAATACATCTGATCGCTCTCCCCAGTACTGGGTGTCGTCAAACTACTCTCACCACAAAGAGTATAGAAGCGTTTTCGATGTCCGTGACCTCTGGTATTCTGGAACTGAAATGATAAGCACTGTGACAAAAACACCTTGGAGCTCAACTCTCGGGGACACTGCCACAACCCCTAAATGTCAGGAGGCACCAAGACAAAATTTCCGTCATAACGATATCGGACCGATTCCACAATACCCACGTGATCCTTAAAAAATTGAGTGAAAAAGAGAAGAGTGAAGTCAAAACATCTACGTCCAGAATCCTCACCAGAGCGACAAAGGCGATGAGAAGTAAAAAGAATTCCTACTCTCCGATATAACTAAGACTTAAAATAGTTTTTTCTAGACTCAACAACGACAGCAGTTTGATCAATCAAGGGGGCTCCTAAGATCAGTAAGGCTCTGATACCAACTTGTAGCGTCCAAGATGTGATTCTCTCCCAATCACGTGATGAATTCATGATTGGGGCACAATCGCATTTCGAGCGTGTAGCAAGGTGGATATCATTACAACATACCATGTACTGAATAGATGAGAATACAAGATAAAGGCTTACACTCATCATAAGATACAACATGAATACAACGGTTCATCAATACATAGCAACCATGTCACACCCTAGCTAGTTCATGCATTACAGTGCTTGCATCATGTTTAATTTATCAAAAACTTGGAAATGGGGATGAATGAACCCCCAGCACCCCCCCTGAAACCAACTAGGATTTACTAAAAATATTTTCAATGAACCTGGAATGCCCTTCTAAAATGTTCATCATCTTTGCTTTGGTCCTAAACCTCTGATAAAAATGGTGCATAATTTTCTAGGTCATCCTAAGGTCATTGGATTAAATCATTAGTTATTTGAATTTGGGCATTTAAATGCTAGTAAATATTTTGAATGCTCAAATAATCCTAAACTGAAATGTTCCATGTTGGATTTATTCCAAACAGTGGCCATGAGAAGTTTGGTGATTTTTCAAAGTGCCTAGCTATTTTTAGAAATGCCACAAACTTGCAGAAATAAAACAAAACAGAAAATAAAAGGAAAGGACTTACCTGGCCGCAACCCACCACCCAGCCCACCTGGCGGCCCAGCATTGTGCTGGCCCGTGCCAGCCAGCTGCTTCTTCCCCGCCAGGCAGGCAAGGAGGTGACGCCGGCGCGCTCGAGCTCGCCACGGTGCCACCTGCTTGCCGCTTCGCCCCTGAACACACTGGTCGACCTCCACGTCGCCCACTCGACCGCCCCCGACACCTCACTCTCCCCCTGCTCCTCTCTCTCGCCCTCTCCCACCATGGCCGACGCTGCCGCGCCCGCGCCACCGTGAAACTCGCGTCCACCGTCGTCCCCGCGCCGTGCTGCCGTGTCCACGAGCTCCGCCGTCATCTGCTTCGTTGAGCTAGCCAAGCCCCGGCGCTCGCACGCTCTACTTCGTCTTCTTCGACCTCGTCTCACCGAACGCCGCCGGAGATCCCCTTCGCCGTCACCGCCGCACCAGCTCGTCCCCGACCTCACCGTCTGCCTCGTTGTGATCGTCGTGAGCCCAGCTACCTCCTCCCCTTCCCGTTCTTGCTCTCGAGCACCACAACGACTGCACCGAGCTCGGCCGCACCCGCCGCCGCCACCGCACGTCGCCGTCGTGGCCACAACCACGTTGGCTTGATTCCGAGCACGCCATCGTCTTCACCGCACTCGCAGAAGCCCATAGCACCTCCCCACGCGCCTCGCCGTGCCTCATAGCGATGGCTTCGGCCTCGCCCGAACCCTGGTGGCCGCCAAGGTCGTCGCCTGTGTCGTTTTCGGTGACCCCGAGCTCCACCGCCACCACTACTTGACGCGCCTCACTCCCCGCATCACGTAGATGTGCTCCATCGTTGTTTTGGTCGCCGGAGCACGAATCCCGCAATGCCCCGCCGCGTTTGGCCTCGCCGGCGAGTTTGACCCCGCTGACTGAGTTGACCCCGGGTGGACCCAGTTTGACCCCCTGGGTCTATGACAAGTGGGACCCGCCTGCTAATTAAGTTAGGATTAGGACTAACTAAAAATTAGTTAGACTAAGGACACTGACACGCGGGACCCACTGGTCAGGTTTGACCTGGACCGTCCCCGTTGACTGCTGACGTCGCCCTGACGCAATGTTGACACAGTAAATCATTTACTGGATTTATTCTTATACAGAAAATTCCAAAAAATGTTCTAAACTTCAAAAATTCATAGAAATTAATCTGTAACTCCAAATGCAAAGATTTATATATGAAAAATGATCAGAAAAATCCAATCTTTCCATCTGTAATGGTTTCATGCATGTCAGAACACCTTAACCTTGCTGTTTAAGTGAAACAAGCTAATGCACTAATATGACTTCATATCATGGGCTTTCATTTGAATCTTTGATTCAAATGGACTCAAACCAACCTGTTTTAGAATGCATTAGCCAAAACACACCCATATTGCCATGTCATAGCATGCATCATATTGTTGCATATTGCCATGTGATGATTGTGTTCCGTTGTGTCTTTCGTGGTAGGTTCTGCTTCCGAGGATACCCACGAATATCCGACTGAAGGGCAGTATCCTACTACCAGTCCATCAGGCAAGCAGCCCCATTGATCATATCGATACAATCCCATGATCTCGCTCCTGCTCTCATTTACTATATTTAAGACAACAACGTTTCAAACTGTAGTGTGCTGCGGTAGTTAAACCCATTTCCTCTGCATGACCTGTCATTGCCACAGTAACTAGATGAAACCCACTAGCATGTGTAGGAGTTGATTGAGGCATGTCTGTGTTTCCTACCTTGTTATGCCTGCTATGTTAGAGTCGTGTCAGGTCTGGTTCATCTGGGTGATGGGCTAGAGTGAAATGAATATGTCGGTAATGTGAGTGATGTGTTGAACACGATTTGGTAAAGGTATCGATGAGAGGCCATGTAGGAGTACATGGTGGGTTGTTTCATTGAAACCGTCCTTAAGCACCGAGATCTGTATGTGTGATTTAAGAATCAGTTACTACCATGCATTGGGATCCTTAATTGACCCTCTCGGCTTCTTAACCACCCTAGTCCTCTGTGCAGGAGTTGCAACTAGTTTCTGGTGTTTATAGGATATGTGTTGGCCACCGTGCGTAGCGCTGACCCTAGGGCTGGGCTATGATGCGATAGATACATCGTGACCGGGTATGTCGGGCGCCCGTTTGGTGTCTCGGAACCCTGTACACATCATTCGGGGCCGTATGTGGAAACCTCGGCCGGACTCCCTGTGGATGGAACCTGGATAGGCGATAAACCTGGACTAGAGACTTGAGTGTTTAGGTAGGCCGTGGTCGACACCCTCGTTGGGCTTCCGCTTGAAGGTTGCTGAGTACATGTCGTGTAAATGATGGTAAGTGGTGAGAGCATGTATGAAGAAGTACACCCCTGGAGGGTTAACATCATCTATTTGAATAGCCGCGTCCGCGGTAAAGGACTACTTGGTTGCCTATACAGTTCATAGACAAGTAAGTGGATACTCCTAAAAGCCTCAAGACAAGTGTGAGTGCCGTGGATGGCCCTTCCGTAGGATGACAAAGGAGGATCTTCGGTTGTGTATTATTGTGGTGAGTAGTGGACTCATGTGCGCAAAACATTTACAGGTTGATGTCTCGTAGGATAGCTTAGCCAAGAGTCAAAGCTGCCTTGCTGCAATAACCCCACTATCCTTCTTGAGAATGTTGCATGTATAGTAGGATCTGTTGTAAGACTTGCTGAGTACCTTTGTACTCATGTTTGCTTAATTACTGTTGCAGAAGAGAACACTGCCCCCTCCGATGGGTTCTATGTAGATCTCTACATTGACGAGTGACTTGCCACCCAGGTGGTGATCCTGAGCCGTGAAGGGCCTTGTAGATAGAAAGGCTTTGTCAAGCCTTCTTGATTTCTAGTTGTCTGTACTCAGACAAGTTTGCTTCTGCATGTGCTTGTGTGTTTGTATGACTTGAGTGTCGGGTCGTGTGACCCCTACCTGTATGAACATATTATGTATGGCTCTCTGGAGCCTTCTAAATAAAGTACTTTGAGTTGTAGAGTTTTGTTCTGATGCCATGTTGTATTTGCACATATCGAGCATATTGTGTCTATGTTTGAAATGCTTGGTATGTGTGGGATACGACAATCTAGTTGTTTATCCTTGGTAGCCTCTCTTATGGGGAAATCTAGTCTCGTGCTTCCACTGAGCCTTGGTAGTCCGCTACAACCCGGTTTACCGGAGTCCTGCTAGCCCAGCACTACTGCTCCGGAACACTTAGACTGGCCGGCATGTGATTCACTTCATTCCTGTGTCTGTCCCTTTGGGGAAATGTCACGTGGATACATCCAGAGTCCTGTTAGCCTGCTACAGCCCGGGTTCCCGGAGTCCTGTTAGCCCAGTTGCTACAGCCCGGATTCATATGCTGTTGACCAACATGCTCGATGTTGATTCATGTATGCATGTCCCCGTAAGTTAGTGCCACTTTGGGTTCATGACTAGTCATGTCAGCCCGGGTTCTCTGTCATATGGATGCTAGCGACACTATCATATATGTGAGCCAAAATGCACAAATGGTCCCGGGCCATGGTAAGGCGACACCCGTGGGAATACCGTGCGTGAGGCCACAAAGCGATATGAGGTGTTACAGGCTAGATCAGTGTGACTTAGAATCGGGGTCCTGACAACGTTGGCATCAGAGCCGGACCGCCTGTAGGTTCGTTAAGCCAAACTGGTCGATGTCGAGTCTAGAAATGCTTTAGTTATATGTAATGGAATTGATTGTGGGAGGGAACGTAAGGCTCTTTTTACTCCTTACCTTATGCCCTCTAATCTGAGTCATCCTCTTCTCTTTCTACGTGGGTTAAGGACTAGGATCTCATCTTCTATTAGGTTCACGTGTTACTAATCAGTAGAATCTTAGGATTGTTGGTTCCAGGCCTCAGTTCAGTTTCTACTACTTTTAGTATGTTTTCAGTTGAACCAGAACCTTGATATGATGTTGTTGACTAGTTTTGCCAACTGCTGTGAATGTCTCAAATCTTTTTCTGAGCATTTATAGCCGTTATGTTGTCCGATTTCTCCTAGAAAATGCTAATGCCTTTGCATTATTTCGTGCTTTCAGATGGCCACCCGCACCCAGAATCAAGTGGTTCATTTGACTCGGTGCCTCGATGTACCTGGTCACACTGCCATGCTGGTCCGTGTGATGACCGAAGCTGGCTATCGATGGTATCCTGAGTATACCGTTGAGGAGCAGTATCGAGATTTCAACCAGAGCCAATACCTTTGCACAGTCAGGATATACCCTTCCTATCTTGGAGCTACTGAACCCCTCCATTTCTCATATAGACTTGGGGTTACCATCGAGATGTCCATGCAGGACGCTACTTACTCGATGATGACCATCTTGCGAGCTAGACTTCCTTTGCTTCAGAACACTGAGTTCCGCTATATGCCAGCATCACTCCCTGGGGAAGAAGGTTACTACCAGGCTCTCTACACTGACTCCTCCCATGAGGATTCACTACTCCGCACCACCACAGAGATGCTTGAGGACAAGGACCGTGAGAATCGTGCTTTGCGAATGGAGCTTTTCAACAGTCGATCTGATCACTGGGCCACTCTGACACGGTTTGCACCTGCCGTGCAGGCTGGGTATATGGACATGAGGGATTTGTACCCCGTGTGGTCTGGTCTGCTGGATCATATGGACTGGCATGATGTAGGAGGCATCACCCCTCCCCGTGGACACCATCTGCCATCGTTTGTTGGACCACGGCCACACCCGAGTCCTTATGGACCGCAAGATCCACAGGACCGACTGTTTCCAGATGATCATGTTCAGCTCCCAGGACATGGTGGTAATCTCTATGAAGATTACTACGGTGACATCTGAGTTGGTAGTAGCTTCACTAGTATTGTATCAGTTGTATTTCCACAGTCCTGCGCGTCTAGTGGAATATGACTTAGTGTGTACTGAATTCCGGAGGCATAGAAAAATAATGTATAGGAGCTTGGGATGCCTCTGATGAGATGTAATGTTCTTCACCGTAGTTGTATTTCAGCCTGGGCTTGTACTAAACTATGTATGGTGTGTATGAACGATGGTATATATATGGCAGTTTCTGTATTACCATGTCGTACGGATGAACATCTCTGCATTCCGTGTCATCCATTACATTCTGCATTCTTATGCCACTATTTTGCCATCCTTGTCTAAACCGTTGTTTTGTTTTCCTAGGATGGTGAACACCCGAAGCACCCCTGTTGTTTAGGAGCAGGGTGAAGCCAGTGGAGCTAGGGATGGAAATCTGCCCCATCCACCTTCCTTGGCCGAAGTCATGTTGGAGGCAAAAAGGAATAAACGCGAGACCAACCGGTTGTTAGAACGCATCAAGCAGAATACTGCACGTTCCCAGAGGAATGACTTGGTGTCTCTCAATGATTTCATCAAGCTGACCCCACCAACCTTCCATCATTTTGTCGAGCCTCTCGATGCAGATGATTGGCTTCGTAACATTACCCATAAGCTACGTTCTGCACGCGTAGCCGAGGCTGACAAAGTCACTTACGCTGCTTATCGCCTTGAGCGCCCTGCTACCTTTTGGTGGGAAAACTATGAGGCTATGCGCCCAGCCAGCCAGGTTACCACTTGGGAAGAATTCAGCGCGGCTTTCCGTGAACACCACATTCCGTAGGGTCTTATGGATCTTAAGAGAGAGGAATTCTGCAACTTCACCCAAGGCAGACTGACCGTGGATGCCTACAGCCGTGAGTTTGGAAACTTGGCACGTTATGCACCTGAGGAAGTGTCCACTGACGCCAAGAAGCAGGCGAGGTTCCGGAAGGGACTTAGCCCCGAGCTTCACCGTGACCTTCGTTTGCACGAGTGCACCTCCTTCCAGAAGCTTGTGAACAAAGCCATCAGTGCTGAAACCGGTCAGACTGACTATGAAACTACACGTAAGCATTCCCGTGATTTTGGTTCTTCATCCGGCTCTGGTTCTCAGAAGCGCCGGGTGTGGATTCCAAACACAGCTCTGCCACCCAGGTTCACTCCGAGGCCATCCTATGAGGCGCCTCGCCCAACCCAGCAGTATACACCGCCTAAGGCTTATGGTGGACCAGCCGCCAATGCTGCTCCGCGCACCAACACTGTGACATGCTTCAAGTGTGAAGAGCCGGGTCACTACAGTCGAGAGTGTCCCCAGAACAATAACCCCAACCAGTCTAGAAAGTCCGTTGGCCGTGGTAAGCCAGTGGGAAAGGTGTATTATGCCAAGCCAGCCACCACTGCGCGTGGCCATGTTAACTATGTCTCAGCAGAGGATGCTCATGATGATCCTAATGTCGTCCTTGGTACGCTCCTTGTTAACTGCCATCCGGCATCTATTCTTTTCGATACTGGAGCATATCATTCATTCATATCTGAGAGATATGCTCGATTGCATAACACGACATTCTGTGACATGCCCACCACCATGGAAATTCAAACCCCTGGCTCTAGATGGCAAACTTCTAGAGTAAGCCATGGGAATGAAATTCTTGTCGATAGACTTGTCTTCCTTGCATCCTTAATAGCTCTCAAGTCCTCGGACATAAATATCATCTTAGGCATGGAATGGATGTCAGCCCATTATGCTAAGATTGATTGTGCCACTAGAACTGTTCAACTTACTCACCCATCGGGCAAGATAGTCAATGTCTTAACCCGAGTGGCCAAGCGTCAGCTCTACTCCCTAAATGCCAACCCTCTTCCAGACCTTGAAGATATTCTGGTAGTCCGTGACTTCCCGGATGTCTTTCTAGAAGAATTTCCAGGTGTTCCACCTGACAGGGATGTCGAGTTCGTGATAGACCTTGTACCAGGAACCGTTCCAATCTCTAGAAGACCTTATAAGATGGCACCCCTAGAACTAGCTGAGCTTAAGAAACAACTCGATGAGTCCTTGAAAAAGGGTTTCATCCGTCCTAGTTCTTCTCCATGGGCTTGCCCCGTCCTCTTCGTCAAGAAGAAGGATGGTACGGATCGGATGGATGTAGATTATCGACCCGTCAACTTGGTTACCATAAAGAACAAGTATCCGCTCCCCAGGATCAACGATCTGTATGATCAGCTCGCTGGATCCTCATTCTTATCCAAAATGGATTTGAGGTTGGGCTGCCATAAAATCAAAATCAAGAACGGGGACATTTCCAAAACGGCCTTTGTTACTCGCTATGGCCAATACGAGTACACCGTCATGTCCTTCAGTTTAACCAATGCCCCAGCCACCTTCTCTCGGTTAATGGACTCAATCTTCATGGAGTATTTGGATAAATTCGTCATGGTATACCTCGATGATATACTCATCTACTCCAAGAATGAGGAAGAACATGCCGAGCATCTAAGGCTGGTATTGACGAAACTTCGAGAGCATCGCCTTTATGCCAAATTCTCTAAATGTGAATTTTGGTTACTAGAAGTGACCTACCTAGGCCATGTGATTTCTGGTAAGGGTATTGCTGTCACTCTCGAGCGAGTTCAAGCTGTCCTTGATTGGACTCCACCTGAAACGGTCAAGCAAGTTCGGAGTTTCCTTGGCTTAGCGAGCTACTGTCGCCGCTTCATCGAGAATTTCTCCAAGGTTGCTAAACCTCTAACTGAACTCCTCAAGAAAGATAAAAAGTTCGAGTGGACCCCACAGTGCGAGTTCAGCTTTCAGGAACTGAAAAGACGCCTGACATCTGCTCCCGTACTCGTACCACCTGATTTTTCTAAGGACTTTGTTATCTATTCCGACGCCTCGCGACAAGGACTAGGTTGCATACTCATGCAAGATCGGCATGTAATCGCCTATGCTTCACGACAGTTACACCCACACGAGGAAAACTATCCCACACATGATGTAGAGCTTGCAGCTGTAGTCCATGCACTTAAAACTTGGCGACATTACCTTCTCGGTAATCATTGCGAGATCTTCACCGATCACCAAAGTCTGAAATATATCTTCACCCAACCGGATTTGAATCTCAGGCAAAGACATTGGGTTGAGTTGATCTCAGATTACGACTTAGGAATAACTTACACCCCGGGAAAAGCCAATGTTATGGTTGATGGCCTAAGTCGTAAACCCTATTGTAACAACCTGTTGTTACAAAAAGGTCAACCACTTCTCCATGAGGAATTTCAGAAGCTTAATCTTCACATTGTTCCTCAAGGATTCCTATCTACCTTGGTGGAGAAACTGACCCTTATGGATCAGATCATAACCGCCCAGCGGTATGACAAGGGGATATCTTGGATCAAGGAGAACATTGCTAGCGGAGCTGCTAAATGTTTCTCTATGAACGATCAAGGTGTTGTCTTCTTTGAGAACCGGCTAGTGGTTCCCAAGAAACAACAACTACGACAACTGATCCTTAATGAAGCTCATGATTCTCCTCTCACCATTCATCCCGGTAGTACTAAAATGTATCAAGACCTACGCCAGAGGTTTTGGTGGACTAGGATGAAGAGAGAAATCGCTCAATATATTGCAAATTGCGACGTCTGTCGTCATGTTAAAGCAGAGCATCAACGGCCTGCTGGCACCCTTGAACCTTTAGCTATTCCTGAATGGAAATGGGATAAAATCGGTATGGACTTCATCACCGGGTTTCCCAGGACCAAGAAAGGGAATAATGCTATTTTCGTTGCCATCGACCGTCTTTCCAAAGTAGCCCACTTCCTACCTGTTCGGGAGAATATAACCACTAGCCAGCTGGCAGACCTACATATCTCTCGAATAGTGTCTCTTCATGGTGTTCCTTGGAGATTAACTCAGACCGTGGAAGTCTCTTCACCTCTCGATTTTGGGAAAGTTTCCAAAATGCTATGGGACTCGTCTCTCCTTTAGCACCGCTTTCCACCCTCAATCAAGTGGTCAAGTAGAGCGCGTCAATCAAATTCTGGAAGATATGCTCCGAGCTTCTGTTACCTCATTCAGAATGGATCGGGAGAAATGCCTTCCATTTGCCGAATTTGCTTACAACAATAGCTATCAATCTAGCTTGGGCAAAGCTCCTTTTGAAGTTCTCTATGGACGAAGGTGTCGAACGCCTATTAACTAGTCAAAACCGAGGAAAGACAATTCTTTGGCCCGGATATGATCCAGGAAGCAGAAGAGCAAGTTCACATTGTTCGTGAAAAGTTGAAAACAGCCCAATCCCGTCAAAAGAGCCAATATGATCGTAAACATAAGGCCATGACTTTTGAAGTCGAAGAGAAGGCTTACCTTCGGGTTACTCCTCTGAAGGGAACCCATCGATTCGGTATCAAAGGCAAATTGGCTCCTCGTTACATTGGTCCCTTTCGCATTCTTGCCAAACGAGGAGAAGTTGCCTATCAATTGGAAGGGTATCATCTTTTCTTTGGTCCTAAACCTCTGACAAAAATGGTGCACAATTTTCTAGGTCATCCTAAGGTCACTGGATAAAATCATTAGTTATTTGAATTTGGGCATTAAATGCTAGTAAATATTTTGAATGCTCAAATAATCCTAAACTGAAATGTTCCATGTTGGATTTATTCCAAACAGTGACCATGAGAACTTTGGTGATTTTTGAAAGTGCCTAGCTATTTTTAGAAATGCCACAAACTTGCAGAAATAAAACAAAACAGAAAATAAAAGGAAAGGACTTACCTGGCCGCAACCCACCACCCATCCCTCCTGGCGGCCCAGCACTGTGCTGGCCCGTGCCAGCCAGCTGCTTCTTCCCCGCCAGCCAGGCAGGGAGGTGACGCCGGCGCGCCCGAGCTCGCCATGGCGCCACCTGCTTGCCGCTTCGCCCCTGGACGCGCTGGTCGACCTCCACGTCGCCGCTCGACGCCCCGACACCTCACTCTCCCCCCTGCTCCTCTCTCTCGCCCTCTCCCACCATGGCCGACGCAGCCGCACCCGCGCCACCGTGAAACTCGTGTCCACCGTCGTCCCCGCGCAGTGCTGCCGTGTCCACGAGCTCCGCCGTCTCTGCTTCGTCGAGCTAGCCAAGCCCCGAGCGCTCGCACACTCTACTTCGTCTTCTTCGACCTCGTCTTCACCGAACGTCGCCGGAGATCCCCTTCGCCGTCACCGCCGCACCAGCTCGTCCCCGACCTCGTCGTCTGCCTCGTTGTGATCGCCATGAGCCCAGCTACCTCCTCCCCCTTCCCGTTCTTGCTCTCGAGCACCACAGCGACTGCACCGATCTCGGACACACCCGTCGCCGCCACCGCACGTCGCCGTCGTGGCCACAGCCACGTTGACTTGATTCCGAGCACGCCATCGTCTTCACCGCACTCGCAGAAGCCCATAGCACCTCCCCACGCACCTCGCCGTGCCTCATAGCGATGGCTTCGACCTTGCCCGAACCCCGACGACCGCCAAGGTCGTCACCGGCGTCCTTTCCGGTGACCCTGAGCTCCACCGCCACCACCACTCGACGTGGATCACTCCCCGCATCACGTAGATGTGCTCCGCCGTCGTTTTGGTCGCCAGAGCACGAATCCCGCACCGCCCTGCCGTGTTTGGCCTCGCCGGCGGCTAAACGCCGGTGAGTTTGACCCCGCTGACCGAGTTGACCCCGGGTGGACACAATTTGACCCCATGGGTCTATGACAAGTGGGACCCGCCTGCTAATTAAGTTAGGATTAGGACTAACTAAAAATTAGTTAGACTAATGACACTGATACGCGGGACCCACTGGTCAGGTTTGACCCGGACCATCCCCGTTGACTGCTGACATCACCCTGACGCAATGTTGACGCAGTAAATCATTTACTGGATTTATCCTTATACAAGAAATTCCAGAAAATGTTCTAAACTTCAAAAATTCATAGAAATTAATCTGTAACTCCAAATGCAAAGATTTATATATGAAAAATGATCAGAAAAATCCAATCTTTCCATCTGTAATGGTTTCATGCATGTCAAAACACCTTAACCTTGCTGTTTAAGTGAAACAAGCTAATGCACTAATATGACTTCATATCATGGGCTTTCATTTGAATCTTTGATTCAAATGGACTCAAACCAACCTATTTTAGAATGCATTAGCCAAAACACACCCATATTGCCATGCCATAGCATGCATCATATTGTTGCATATTGCCATGTGATGATTGTGTTTTGTTGTGTCTTTCGTGGTAGGTTATGCCTCCGAGGATACCCACGAATATCCGACTGAAGGGCAGTATCCTACTACCACTCCATCAGGCAAGCAGCCCCATTGATCATATTGATACAATCCCATGATCTCGCTCCTGCTCTCATTTACTATATTTAAGACAACAACATTTCAAACTGCTGTGTGTTGCGGTAGTTGAAATCAGTTCCTCTGCATGACCTGTCATTGCCACAGTAACTAGATGAAACCCACTAGCATGTGTAGGAGTTGATTGAGGCATGTCTGTGTTTCCTACCTTGCTATGCCTGCTATGCTTAGAGTCGTGTCAGGTCTGGTTCATCTGGGTGATGGGATAGAGTGAAATGAATATGTCAGTAATGTGAGTGATGTGTTGAACACGATTTGGTAAAGGTATCGATGAGAGGCCATGTAGGAGTACATGGTGGGTTGTTTCATTGGAACCATCCTTTAAGCACCGAGATCTGTATGTGTGATTTAAGAATCAGTTACTACCATGCACTGGGATCCTTAATTGACCCTCTCGGCTTCTTAACCACCCTAGTCCTCTATTCAGGAGTTGCAACTAGTTTCTGGTGTTTATAGGATATGTGTTGGCGGCCGTGCGTAGCACTGACCCTAGGGGTGGGCTATGATGCGGTAGATACACCGTGGCCGGGTATGCCGGGTGCCCGTTTGGTGTCTTGGAACCCTGTACACATCGTTCGGGGCCGTATGTGGAAACCTCGGCCGGACTCCCTACGGATGGAACTTGGATAGGCGATAAACCTGGACTAGAGACTTGAGTGTTTAGGTAGGTCGTGGCCGACACCCTCATTGGGCTTCCGCTTGAAGGTTGCCGAGTACATGTCGTGTAAACGACAGTAAGTGGTGAGAGCGTGTATGAAGAAGTACACCCCTGCAGGGTTAACATCATCTATTAGAATAGCCGCGTCCGCGGTAAAGGACTGCTTGGTTGCCTATACAGTTCATAGACAAGTAAATGGATACTCCTAAAAGCCTCAAGACAAGTGTGAGTGCCGTGGATGGCCCTTCTGTAGGATGACGGAGGAGGATCTTCGGTAGTGTATTGTTGTGGTGAGTAGTGGACTCGTGTGCACAAAACATTTACATGTTGATGTATCGTAGGATAGCTTAGCCAAGAGTCAAAGCTGGCTTGCTACAATAACCCCACTATCCTTCTTAAGAATGTTGCATGTATAGTAGGATCTGTTGTAAGACTTGCTGAGTACCTTTGTACTCATGTTTGCTTAATTACTGTTGCAGAAGAGAACAGCGCCCCCTCCGATGGGTTCTATGTAGATCTCGACTTTGACGAGTGACTTGCCACCTAGGTGGTGATCATGGGCCATGAAGGGCCTTGTAGATAAACAGGCTTCGTCAAGCCCTCTTGCTTTCTAGTTGTTTGTACTCAGACAAGTTTGCTTCCTCATGTGCTTGTATGTTTGTATGACTTGAGTGTCGGGTTGTGTGACCCCTACCTGTATGAACATATTATGTATGGCTCTTTGGAGCCTTCTAAATAAAGTAGTTTGAGTTGTAGAGTTTTGTTGTGATGCCATGTTGTATTTACACATATTGAGCATATTGTGTGTATGTTTGAAATGCTTGGTATGTGTGGGATCCGACAATTTAGTTGTTTATCCTTGGTAGCCTCTCTTATGGGGAAATGTAGTCTGGTGCTTCCACTGAGCCTTGGTAGTCCGCTACAGCCCGGTTTACCAGAGTCCTGCTAGCCCAGCACTACTGCTCCGGAACACTTAGACTGGCCGCATGTGATTCACTTCGTTCATGTGTCTGTCCCTTCGGGAAATGTCACGCGGAGACATCCGGAGTCCTGTTAGCCTGCTACAGCCCGGGTTCCCGGAGTCCTGTTAGCCCAGTTGCTACAGCCCGGATTCATACGCTGTTGACCGACATGCTCGATGTTGATTCATGTATGTCTGTCCCCATAAGTTAGTGCCACTTTGGGTTCACGACTAGTCATGTCGGCCCGGGTTCTCTGTCATATGGATGCTAGCGACACTATCATATGCGTGAGCCAAAAGGCGCAAACGGTCCCGGGCCATGGTAAGGCGACACCCATGGGAATACCGTGTGTGAGTCCGCAAAGCGATATGAGGGGTTACAGGCTAGATCAGTGTGACTTAGAATCGGGGTCCTGACAGCGTTGGCATCAGAGTCGGACCGCCTGTAGGTTCGTTAAGCCAAACTGGTCGATGTCGAGTCTAGAAATGCTTTAGTTATATGTAATGGAATTGATTGTGGGAGGGAACGTAAGGCTCTTTTTACTCCTTACCTTATGCCCTCTAATCTGAGTCATCCTCTTCTCTTTCTACATGGGTTAAGGACTAGGATGGCATCATCTATTAGGTTCACATGTTACTAATCAGTAGAATCTTAGGATTGTTGGTTCCAGGCCTCAGTTCAGTTTCTACTACTTTTAGTATGTAGAATCTTAGGATTGTTGGTTCACGTGTGACTTAGAATCGGGGTCCTGACAAACCATCATACAGAAGAGCAGGATCCGACTACGGATGAAACCAAACAAAAAATAAGAACGACATCCACCCTGCTAGCCTAGGCTCCCCGACCCAGAACCTATCCCTTGATCGAAGAAGAAGCAGCAGAAGAACTCCAAACAAGAAAGCATCGCACTCGCGTCAGATGATCGCATTACCTGTACCTACAACTCTTGTTGTAGTAAACTGTGATCCACGAGGACTCAGCAATCCCATTACCATGGGTATCAAGACTAGCAAAGCTTAATGGGTATGGAATGGATAAGTGGTGAGGTTACAGCAAGCGACTAAGCATTGTATGGTGGCTAACTTACAAGTACAAGAATAAGATGAGAAACTACACAACGGTCGCAAACTAGTAATGATCAAGAAGTGATCCTGAACTACTTACGTTCAAACATAACCCAACCATGTTCTCTTCCTGAACTTCGTCGAAAAGAGACGATCATGGTTACACACGCGGTTGGTGCATTTTATTCCGAATCTGGTGTCGAATTCTCTACAACTGGATATTAAAAATTCCCATCTACCACATAACCGCGGGAACGGCTCTCGAAAGTTTATACCCTGTAGGGGTGTCTCAACTTAGCCCATGACAAGCTCACGATCCGCGGAGACAATCCTCCATCGTGGGACCCTTCGATCAGACTCGGAATCCCGGTGCACAAGACATTTCGACAATGGTAAAACAAGTCTAGCAAGACCTCCCGACATGTCGACACCCTAATAGTAGCCGCGCGTATCTCGTCTCAGGACACGACGGATGACCGATGCGTATAGGTGCCAAAATAACCCAGGTTGCCCTGGGGCGGCCCCGCACAATGCTCTAGTTTGGACTAACACTCACGAGGAGCATTGGCCCGGGGGTTGTTTAAGAATCCTCGGGTACTAACTGGTCCCTATGCAAGTTTTAGTTGTTATTAGGAAAATGGTAAAACCAGTGTTGGGCCTTGCTGGAAGAGTTTTATTCAAAGCGAACTGTCAAGAGGGGCCCATAAACCCTCACCGTGTTAGGGACGCAAAATCAAGGAACATAACACTGGTATGACGGAAACTAAGGCGGTAAGAGTGGAACAAAACACCAGGAAAAAGTCCGAGCCTTCCACCCTTTACCAAATATATAGATGCATTAATTAAATAAGAGATATTTTGATATCCCATGATATCCATGTCCCGACATGGAACAACCTGCAACTAGCAACGCTATAAGAGGGGCTGAGCAATGCGGTAACATAGCCAAACAACGGTTTGTTAGGATGGTGGAAAAAGGTTAGAGGCTATCATGGCAATTTGGGAGGCTTGATAAACAAGTGGTAGGTAGCGCGACATAGCGATAGCATCGAGACAACTAGCATAACAAAGATAGTAGTGAGATCTAAGGTGATGGTCATCTTGCCTGAAATCCCGCTAGGAAGAAGATCGAGTCCATGAAGAAGACGAACCAACGTAGTCGAACGGATCCTCACAATCGCAACGTTACTGAAACTATCAAGAAGAAGCAACACCGGAAAGAAGCAAACAACATGGTAAACAACCATCACATAAACATGGCATGATGCACAATCAAGTATGATGCATGTCCGATTTAATGAGCATGGCATGGAAAAGTGCAACAAACAATACTACAAGTTAAGTGGAGCTCAATATGCAACGAGTTGCACATTGACGAAACACCACATTCATTTATTTAGTTCTCTACCGTTTATGTACCCAACAATATTAAATGTTGTCAAACATGGCAAGAGGTGAAGCATATGTAAACTACATATTTACGCAAGTTTAAAAATGAGGTCGAAAATAACAAATAACAATTCCGGAAAATCCCCATGTGCATATTTTGAATTTGGTATTGTCCTGCCTAAACCATATTTTATAGTTGTTAGACAGGAAAAGTAAGTGCATCAAATTAATCTATGCATTTTTCTACCCCATTTACATATAAAATTTATTTAATTTGGAGCTACAGTTATTAAGTTATGAAATAAACCATTTGAACATGTTATTTATGTAAATTAATGCCAACATCATTTTAAACATGTTTTTCATGGATGAAAGTAGCATATTATGAAACTAGATGAAATTCTAAGCATTTTTCATATATAAATCATTTTAAACCGATGCACGGTTTGTGAGTTATTAAATGCATGAAGTATGAGGTTTTTTCTGCAAAACAGTAATTCTCTTGATAATTGGTAAATTCGCAGCAACTAAAAAATAGGACATGGGCCGAAACTCGCTACGGGCTGAAGCGGTGGCAGGCTGCACAGGGGGGCGCTGGAGTGCTCACCATGGGCTACTGGGCCCGGTCGGTGGGGGGGCAGGCTGGGCCTGACGCTGAGCTGGGCTGGAGAGGTCCACGCGGTGGCAGGGTCGTCGACCGCAACAGTCAACGCCTGTGTGGCTGTGGCCTATTCGAACGAAGCAGGGGGTCGAGGGGAACGCACGCTCCTGGCGGCGCTGGGAGCTCCGGCGGGGACGCGGGAGGCCGGGAGCAGGATCAGAGCAGACGGATCTTGCGAGGGCCCTGTGAAGATGACGAGAAACAGAGATGTTACGGGCAGATGCAAGGATCAACGAGAATAAAACGAAGACAAAGAGAAGAGGGGAGCGACCGGAGGAGTACTACTGGTTCGGTCGGCCGGTGGCGGGACGGACGAGGTGGCCGTCGGGGTCGTGGAGGACGGCGCGAAGGCACGGTTGGAGGAGGCTTGGGCGCAGCGGGACTCGGCTCCTAGCTCCGGTGAGGCGGGGCCTCGGGAGTGAAGACGCGGTAGGAATGATGCAGGAACGCGGCGGCGGTGGCCGAACTCCGAGACGGCGCGGAAACTGCAGGAGACGGCGAAGGCGAGGGGGGTCCGGCGAGGCTCCCAGTGGTCGGCGACGCGCGGGGATGGGCAGGAGGGAGGTGGAGCAGCGCTGGTCTCCGGCGAGGCATGATGACCCACAAGTATAGGGGATCTATCGTAGTCCTTTCGATAAGTAAGAGTGTCGAACCCAACGAGGAGCAGAAGGAAATGATAAGCAGTTTTCAGTAAGGTATTCTGTGCAAGCACTGAAATTATCGGTAACAGATAGTTTTGTGATAAGATAATTTGTAACAGGTAACAAGTAATAAAAGTAAATAAGGTGCAGCAAGATGTCCCAATCCTTTTTGTAGCAAAGGACAAGCCTGGACAAACTCTTATATAAAGGAAAGCGCTCTCGAGGACGCATGGGAATTATCGTCAAGCTAGTTTTCATCACGCTCATATGATTCGCGTTCGGTACTTTGATAATTTGATATGTGAGTGGACCGGTGCTTGGGTACTGCCCTTACTTGTACAAGCATCCCACTTATGATTAAACCCTCTTGCAAGCATGTGCAACTACAAAAGAAGTATTAAGGTAAACCTAACCATAGCATGAAACATATGGATCCAAATCAGCCCCTTACGAAGCAACGCATAAACTAGGGTTTAAGCTTCTATCACTCTAGCAACCCATCATCTACTTATTACTTCCCAATGCCTTCTCCTAGGCCCAAACAATGGTGAGGTGTCATGTAGTCGGCGTTCACATGACACCACTAGAGGAGAGACAACATACATCTCATCAAAATATCGAACGAATACCAAATTCACATGACTACTTATAGCAAGACTTCTCCCATGTCCTCAGGAACAAATGTAACTACTCACAAATCATATTCATGTTCATAATCAGAGGGGTATTGATATGCATAAAGGATCTGAACATATGATCTTCCACCAAGTAAACCAACTGGCATCAACTACAAGGAGTAATCAACACTACTAGCAACCCACAGGTACCAATTTAAGGTTTTGAGACAAATATTGGATACAAGAGATGAAATAGGGTTTGAGATGAGATGGTGCTGGTGAAGATGTTGATGGAGATTGATGCCCTCCCGATGAGAGGATCGATGGTGATGACGATGGTGATGATTTCCCCCTCCCGGAGGGATGTTTCCCCGGTAGAACAGCTCTGCCGGAGCCCTAGATTGGTTCCGCCAAGGTTCCGCCTCGTGGCAGTGGTGTTTCGTCCCGAAAGCTTGCTTATAATTTTTTCCAGGGTGAAAGACTTCATATAGCCAAAGATGGGCACCGGAGGCCTACCAGGGGGCCCACGAGACAGGGGGCGCGCCCCCACCCTCGTGGATGGTGGGTGGCCCCCCTCTGGTGCTTTCTTCACCCAATATTTTTTATATATTCTAAAACTGACTTCCGTGGAGTTTCAGGACTTTTGGAGTTGTGCAGAATAGGTCTCTAATATTTGCTCCTTTTCCAGCCCAGAATTCCAGCTGCCGGCATTCTCCCTCTTCGTGTAATCCTTGTAAAATAAGAGAGAATAGGCATAAGTATTGTGACATAATGTGTAATAACAGCCCATAATGCAATAAATATCAATATAAAAGCATGATGCAAAATGGATGTATCAACCCCCCCCCCCAAGCTTAGACCTCGCTTGTCCTCAGGCGAAAGCCGATATCAAAAAATATGTCCACATGTTTAGAGATAGAGGTGTCGATAATATAAAATACGGACATGAGGGCATCATGATCATTCTTATAACAGAAAAATATATATATATATATATATATTGTCATATGATTTCTTATGTTAAAGTAACAATTCATTCACAATTCCAAGTATGAATCAGAAACTTCATTGAAAACTAACAAACTATAATCTCAGTCATTGAAGCAATTGCAATTTATCATAACATCGGAAAGAGTCAAATTAAGAGCTTTTCAGCAAGTCCACATACTCAACTATCATTTAGTCTTTCACAATTGCTAACACTCACGCAATACTTGTGGGTATGAAGTTTTAATCGGACACAGAGAAAGATAGGGGATTATAGTTTTGCCTCCCAACCATTTACCTCAAGGGTAATGTCAACAATAATAGTTTGTGAAAACCCACATCCAATTAGCTATATATATCAGGATCTTTCCAACACACAGTGCTTGCCAAATGATAAAATGTAAAAAGGAAAGGTGAAGATCACCATGACTCTTGTATAAGGTATAGGACAAAAATAAAAGATAGGCTCTTCGCAGAGGGAAGCAGAGGTTGTCATATGTTTTTATGGTTGGATGCATGAAATCTTAATGCAAAAGAACGTCACTTTATATTTCCACTTGTGATATGGACCTTTATTATGTAGTCCGTCGCTTTTATTTCTTCCACATCACAAGATCGCATAAAGCTTATTTTCTCCACACTAATAAATCATACATATTTAGAGAGCAATTTTTATTGCTTGCGACAATGACCAATCCATAGGTAGATATGGTGGACTCTCATGGAAAAACTGGGTTTAAGGATATTTGGAAGCACAAGTAGTATCTCTACTTGGTGCAAAGAATATGGCTAGCATGAGGGGGAAACGCAAGCTCAACATGTTGGATGATCCATGACAATATAATTTATTTCGGATGTAATAAAACGTAACCCATTATGTTGTCTTCCTTGTCCAACATCAACTTTTTAGCATGTCATATTTTAATGAGTGCTCACAATCATAAAATATGTCCAAGATAGTATATTTATATGTGAAAACCTCTCTTTCTTTATTACTTCCTATTAATTGCAACGATGACCAAAACTATATTTGTCAACTCTCAACAACTTTTATTCATCATACTCTTTATATGTGAAGTCATTACTCTCCATAAGATCAGTATGATCTCTTTATTTATTTTTATTCTTTCTATTTTTTCTCATGACCACAGCAAGATAGCAAAGCCCTTGACTCAACACTAATCTTTATTATATATAGCTCATGGACTCGATTACATAGAACGATCATAAAGCAAAACTCAAAACTAGATCATGCTAAAACTTTATTCTACTAAATCAAGATATTATCAAAAGGATCGAACTAAGATAAACGGTAAAGATAAAAGTGTGATGGTGATACGATACCGGGGCACTCCCCCAAGCTTGGCAGCTGCCAAGGGGAGTGCCCATAGCCGATACTCAGTTCTCCTTTGGTGGTAGTGATGATGGAGTTGTTGATGATGTAGGCTTGTCGTCCATCTTACAAGGCATATGCTCACCATCATAGAAGGATGATCGAGTCTCCGGGATCGTCGAATCTGCAGCTAAACTCATCCTCTTGAATCTATATTCATACTCACAGTTTTGGTTTTGCAGGTCATATATCTGGGATTGGAGGTGCTCGATTTTCTCGTCAAGCTTGAAGATGGTCTCCCCAATGTCCTTGGCATCCAGCTTGTGATTGTTGGTGAACTCCACGATCATCATGTGGTTGGTGTTTGCTACCTCTTGATCTTGCGTTGGATTTCCCCGAAGAGGAAAGGATGATGCAGCAGAGTAGCGTAAGTATTTCCCTCAGTTTTTGAGAACCAAGGTATCAATCCAGTAGGAGGCCACGCTCAAGTCCCTCGTACCTACACAAAACGATAGCTACTCGCAACCAACGCGATTAGGGGTTGTTAATCCCTTCACGGTCACTTACGAGAGTGAGATCTGATAGATATAATATTTTTTGGTATTTTTGGTATAGAGATGCAAAGTGAAAAGAAAAAGGCAAAGTAAAAAAGCAAAGCAAGATTAAAGTGATGGAGATTGATATGATGAGAATAGACCCGGGGGCCATAGGTTTCACTAGTGGCTTCTCTCAAGAGCATAAGTATTCTACGGTGGGTGAACAAATTACTGTTGAGCAATTGACAGAATTGAGCATAGTTATGAGAATATCTAGGCATGATCATGTATATAGGCATCACTTCCGTGACAAGTAGACCGAAATGATTCTGCATCTACTACTATTACTCCACTCATCGACCGCTATCCAGCATGCATCTAGAGTATTAAGTTAAAAACAGGGTAACGCTTTAAGCAAGATGACATGATGTAGAGAGATAAATTCATGCAATGTGAAATAAACCCCATCTTGTTATCCTCGATGGCAACGATGCAATATGTGCCTTGCTGCCCCTTCTATCACTGGGAAAGGACACCGCAAGATCGAACCCAAAGCTAAGCACTTCTCCCATGGCAAGAAAAACCAATCTAGTAGGCCAAACCAAACTGATAATTTGAAGAGACTTGCAAAGATAACCAATCATACATAAAAGAATTCAGAGAAGATTCAAATATTATTCATAGATAGACTTGATCATAAACCCACAATTCATCGGTCTCGACAAACACACCGCAAAAAGAAGATTACATCGAATAGATCTCCATGAGAGAGGGGGAGAACTTTGTATTGAGATCCAAATAGAGAGAAGAAGCCATCTAGCTACTAAGTATGGACCCGAAGGTCTGAGCTAAACTACTCACACTTCATCGGAGGGGTTATGATGATGTAGAAGCCCTCCATGATGACGGCCCTCTCCGGCGGAGCTCTGGAACAGGCCCCAAGATGGGATCTCGTGGATACAGAAAGTTGCGGCGGTGGAATTAGGTTTTTGGCTCCGTCTCTGTTCGTTTGGGGGTACGTAGGTATATATAGGAGGAAGAAGTACGTCGGTGGAGCTCCGAGGGGCCCACGAGGCAGGGGGCGCGCCCTAAGGGGGGCCCACCCTCGTGACCGCCTCTCTGATGCCTTGGCGTAGGGTCCAAGTCTCCTGGATCACGTTCGGTGAGTAAATCACGTTCCCGAAGGTTTCATTCCATTTAGACTCCGTTTGATATTCCGTTTCTTCGAGACACTGAAATAGGCAAAAAACAGCAATTCTGGGCTGGGCCTCCGGTTAATAGGTTAGTCCCAAAAATAATATAAAAGTGGAAAATAAAGCCCAATATAGTCCAAAACAGTAGATAATATAGCATGGAGCAATCAAAAATTATAGATACGTTGGAGACGTATCAGGCATCCCCAAGCTTAATTCCTGCTCGTCCTCGAGTAGGTAAATGATAAAAAGAGAATTTTTTATGCGGAGTGCTACTTGGCAAAATTTCAATGCAAATCTTCTTAATTGTGGTATGAGTATTCAGATTCGAAAGATTCAAGAAAAAAGTTCATGTTGACATAAAAATAATAATACTTCAAGCATACTAACAAAGCAATTATGTCTTCTCAAAATAACATGGCCAAAGAAAGTTATCCCTACAAAATCATATAGTCTGGCTATGCTCTATCTTCACCACACAAAGTATTTAAATCATGCACAACCCCGGTGACAAGCCAAGAAATTGTTTCATACTTTAACATTTTCAAAACTTTTTCGATCTTCACGCAATACATGAGCGTGAGCCATGGATATAGCACTATATATGGAATAGAGTGGTGGTTGTGGAGAAGACAAAGAGGGGAAGATAGTCTCACATCAACTAGGCGTATCAACGGGCTATGGAGATGCCTATCAATAGATATCAATGTGAGTGAGTAGGGATTGCCATGCAACGGATGTACTAGAGCTATAAGTATATGAAAGCTCAACGAAAGAAACTAAGTGGGTGTGCATCCAACTCGCTTGCTCACGAAGACCTAGGGCATTTTGAGGAAGCCCATCATTGGAATATACAAGCCAAGTTCTATAATAAAAAATTCCCACTAGTATATGAAAGTGACATAACGAGAGACTCTCTATCATGAAGATCTTGGTGCTACTTTGAAGCACAAGTGTGGTAAAAGGATAGTAACATTGTCCCTTCTCTCTTTTTCTCTCATTTTTTTATTTTTTTTATTTGGGTCTTCTCTTTTTTTATGGCCTCTTTATTTTATTTTTTTATTTTTTTCGTCCGGAGTCTCATCCCGACTTATGGGGGAATCATAGTCTCCATCATCCTTTCCTCACTTGGGACAATGTTCTAAAAATGATGATCATCACACTTTTATTTTTCTTACAACTCAACAATTACAACTCGATACTTAGAACAAAATATGAATCTATATGAATGCCTTCGGCGGTGTACCGGGATATGCAATGAATCAATAGTGACATGCATGAAAGAATTATGAACGGTGGCTTTGCCACAAATACGATGTCAACTACATGATCATGCTAGAAATATGACAATGATGGAGCGTGTCATAATAAACGGAATGGTGGAAAGTTGCATGGCAATATATCTCGGAATGGCTATGGAAATGCCATGATAGGTAGGTATGGTGGCTGTTTTGAGGGAGGTATATGGTGGGTGTATGATACCGGTGAAAAGTGTGCGGTATTAGAGAGCCTAGCAATGGTGGAAGGATGGGAAAAAGTGCGTATAATTCATGGACTCAACATTAGTCATGACGAACTCATATACTTATTGCAAAAATCTAGAAGTTATCAAAGCAAAGTATTACGCGCATGCTCCTAGGGGGATAGATTGGTAGGAAAATACCATCGCTCATCCCCGACCGCCACTCATAAGGAAGACAATCAATAAATAAATCATGCTCCGACTTCATCGCATAACGGTTCACCATACGTGCATGCTACGGGAATCACAAACTTTAACACAAGTATTCTTTAAATTCACAATTACTCAACTAGCATGACTCTAATATTATCACCTCCATATCTCAAAACAATTATCATGCTTCAATCTTTTCTTAGTATTCAACGCACTCAAAAGAAAGTTTCACAAATCTTGAATACCAAGCATATTATTATTAAGAAAATTACCATGCTATTAAGACTCTCAAAATAATCTAAGTTAAGCATGAGAGATCAATAGTTTCTTTAAAACAAATCCACCACCGTGCTCTAAAAGATCTAAGTGAAGCACATAGAGCAAAATTATAACACTCAAAAGATATAAGTGAAGCACATAGAGTATTCTATCAAATTCCAATTCATGTATGGCTCTCTCAAAAGGTGTGTACAGAAAGTATGATTGTGGCACACTAACAAACAAAGACACAAATAATACAAGACGCTCCAAGCAAAACACATATCATGTGGTGAATAAAAATGTAGCTCCAAGTAAAGTTACCGATAGAAGTAGACGAAAGAGGGGATGCCTTCCGAGGCATCCCCAAGATTTGGCTTTTAGGTGTCCTTAGATTATCTTGGGGGTTCCATGGGAATCCCCAAGCTTAGTCTCTTGCCACTCCTTGTTCCATAATCCATCAAATCCTTACCCAAAACTTGAAAACTTCACAACACAAAACTTAAGGTAGAAAACTCGTGAGCTCCGTTAGCGAAAGAAAACAAAAGACCAATTCAAGGTACTGTAATGAAATCATTATTTATTTATATTGGTGTTAAACCTACTGTATTCCAACTTCTCTATGGATTATAAACTATTTTACTAGCCATAGATTCATCAAAATAAGCAAACAACACACGAAAAACAGAATCTGTCAAAAACAGAACAGTCTGTAGTAATTTGTAGCTAGCGCAAGATCTGGAACCCCAAAAATTCTAAAATAAATTTATGGACGTGAGGAATTTATCTATTAATCATCTGCAAAAATAATTAACTAAATATCACTTTCCAAATAGAAATGACAGCAGTTCTCGTGAGTGCTAAAGTTTCTGTTTTTTACAGCAAGTTCAACAAGACTTTCCCCAAGTCTTCCCAACGGTTCTACTTGGCACAAACACTAATTAAACACAAAAAACACAACCAAAACAGAGGATAGATAATTTATTTATTTAATAACAGAAAGGAAAAATATTGGGTTGTCTCCCAACAAGCGCTTTTCTTTAAAGCCTTATAGCTAGGCATAATATTTCAATGATGCTCACATGAAAGACAAGAATTGAAGCACAAAGAGAGCATCATAAAACACGTGACAAACATATATAAGTCTAACATACTTCCTATGCATAGGAATCTTATAGGAAAACAAATTATCATCACAAGAAAAAACTAGCATATGCAAGGAAGTGGAAAGAAACAATAGCAATCTCAACATAACGAGAGGTAATTTAGTAACATGAAAATTTGTACCACCATATTTTTCTCTCTCGTAATAACTACATGTAGGATCATAAGCAAATTCAAAAAAATACCTATCACATAAAATATTTTCAACACGATCCACATGCATGCAAAGTTGACACTCTTCCAAAATAGTGGGATTGACATTAACTAAAGTCATGACCTCTTCAAACCCACTTTTATCGAAAACTTCATAAGATTGAACATTATCCAAATATGTGGGATCTAAAGTTGACACTCTTCCAAACCCATTTTCAGTATTATTTCAAACACTATTATCAATCTCATAATCATCATGGGGAGTAAATAAATTTTCAAGATCAAAAGAAGAATCACCCCAATCATGATCATTGCAACAAGTAGAGGACATAGCAAAACTAGCATACCCAAGCTTAGGGTTTTGCATATTATTAGCATAATTTGCATAAATATAATTTATAATAAAATCATTGCAATCATGCTTTTTATTCAAAGATCTATCATGAATTGCATCATAAAGTAATTCATCACACTTTTTAGATTCACGAATTTCAGGCAAAATCTCATAAAGATAATATAGTGCACAAAACTCACTAGCAATTGGTTCATCATAATTGGATCTCTTAAAAAGATTAGCAAGTGGATGAGGATCCATAGGTCTTAGGTTCTCTATTTAGTAATAAATAAACAACTATTCCAACCATACGAGCAAACAAGAACGGGCAAAAGAGGCAAATAGAGAGGGAGGATAGAGAGAGAGAGAGGGCGAATAAAACGGCAAGGGTGAAGTGGGGGAGAGGAAAACGAGAGGCAAATGGCAACTAATGTAATGCGAGAGATAGGGATTGTGATGGGTACTTGGTATGTTGACTTTTTGCATAGACTCCCCGTCAACGGCGCCAGAAATTCTTCTTGCTACCTCTTGAGCTTGCATTGGATTTCCCCGAACAGGAAAGGATGATGCAGTAGAGTAGCATAAGTATTTCCCTCAGTTTTTGAGAACCAAGGTATCAATCTAGTAGGAGGCCACACTCAAGTCCCTCGTACCTGCACAAAACGATATCTACTCGCAACCAACGCGATTAGGGGTTGTCAATCCCTTCACGGTCACTTACGAGAGTGAGATCTGATAGATATAATATTTTTGGTATTTTTGGTATAGAGATGCAAAGTGAAAAGAAAAAGGCAAAGTAAAAAAGCAAAGCAAGATTAAAGTGATGGAGATTGATATGATGAGAATAGACCCGGGGGCCATAGGTTTCACTAGTGGCTTCTCTCAAGAGCATAAGTATTCTACGGTGGGTGAACAAATTACTGTTGAGCAATTGACAGAATTGAGCATAGTTATGAGAATATCTAGGCATGATCATGTATATAGGCATCACGTCCGTGACAAGTGCCCATAATTGTCCCCGCGTAGATGGTTAGTGCGTATACACCAGTGGCCAGACTCAGATCAAATACCAAGAACTCATTAAACGTGTTATTTTAAAGTAACCGCGGATGCCGACCAGGACCAGGCCCACCTCTCTCCTAGGTGGTGTCAACCTGCCATGTCACTCCGCCTCAAAGTAACAGTCGGGGGCTGTCGGGAACTCAGGCCCACCACTACCTGGATGGAGCCACCTGCCCCTTCAGCCCCCATCTCCGAATAGTATCATCAGTAATGTAACAGTATAAAGTATATAGCATATGCCTGTGATCACCTCCCGAGTGATCACGGCCCAGTAGTATAGCATGGCAGACGGACAAGAGTGTAGGGCCACTGATGGATGATGACCCACAAGTATAGGAGATCTATCGTAGTCCTTTCAATAAGTAAGAGTGTCGAACCCAACGAGGAGCAGAAGGAAATGATAAGCGGTTTTCAGCAAGGTATTCTCTGCAAGTACTGAAATAAGTGGTAACAGATAGTTTTGTGATAAGATAAATTGTAACGAGCAACAAGTAACAAAAGTAAATAAAGTGCAGCAAGGCGGCCCAATCCTTTTTGTAGCAAAGGACAAGCCGGAACAAACTCTTATATAAGGAAAAGCGCTCCCGAGGACACATGGGAATATCGTCAAGCTAGTTTTCATCATGTTCATATGATTCGCGTTCGATACTTTGATAATTTGATATGTGGGTGGACCGGTGCTTGGGTGTTGTTCTTACTTGAACAAGCATCCCACTTATGATTAACCTCTATTGCAAGCATCCGCAACTACAACAAAAGTATTAAGGTAAACCTAACCATAGCATGAAACATGTGGATCCAAATTAGCCCCTTACGAAGCAACGCATAAACTAGGGTTTAAGCTTCTGTCACTCTAGCAACCCATCATCTACTTATTACTTCCCAATGCCTTCCTCTAGGCCCAAATAATGGTGAAGTGTTATGTAGTCGACGTTCACATAACACCACTAGAGGCTAGACAACATACATCTTATCAAAATATCAAACAAATACCAAATTCACATGACTACTAATAGCAAGACTTCTCCCTTGTCCTCAGGAACAAACGTAATTACTCACAAAGCATATTCATGTTCATAATCAGAGGGGTAATAATATGCATATAGGATCTGAACATATGATCTTCCACCAAATAAACCAACTAGCATCAACTACAAGGAGTAATCAACACTACTAGCAACCTACTAGCACCAATCCCGGACTTTGAGACAAGAATTGGATACAAGAGATGAACTAGGGTTTGGAGATGAGATGGTGCTGGTGAAGATGTTGATGGAGATTACCCTCTCCCGATGAGAGGAGCGTTGGTGATGACGATGGTGATGATTTCCCCCTCCCGGAGGGAAGTATCCCCGGCAAAACAGCTCTGCCAGAGCTCTAGATTGGTTCCGCCAAGGTTCCTCCTCGTGGCGGCGGAGTCTCGTCCCGAAAAGTTCCTTCTGATATTTTTCTCATCGAAATACTTCATATAGCAGAAGATGGACGTCGGAGACCCACCAGGGGGACCACGAGGTAGGGGGCGCGCCCTAGGAGGGGGGCGCGCCCCCACCCTCGTGAGCAGGGTGTGGGCCCCCTGGCCTTCATCTTTGGCGAGGATTTTTCTTTATTTATTTTAAGATGTTCTGTGTTGTTTCAGGACTTTTGGAGTTGCGCAGAATAGGTCTCTAATATTTGCTCCTTTTCCAGCCCAGAATTCCACCTGCCGGCATTCTCCCTCCTTATGTAAACCTTGTAAAATAAGAGAGAATAGCCATAAGTATTGTGACATAAAGTGAAATAACAGTCCATAATGCAATAAATATCGATATAAAAGCATGATGCAAAATGGACGTATCAATGAAACACTAGCATCCTATACTAAGCATTTAGGATTGCAGGTAAAGGTAACAACAGTCGTAGCAAGGACGGGCTATGCATCAGGATAGGATAACGGAAAGTAGCAACATGCTACACTACTCTAATGCAAGCAGTAGAGAGAAGAATAGGCGATATTTGGTGATCAAAGGGGGGGCTTGCCTGGTTGCTCTGGCAAGAGAGAGGGATCGTCAACACCGTAGTCGATCGGGGCACCAGCAGCGGCGTCAGTCTCGTAGTCTACCGGAGAGAAGAGGGGTAAGAAACAATGAATACAATGCAAACAGATGCACAAGGATGCATGACATGACAAGAAGCGGTACTAGGGGTGCCCTAACGCGGTATGAGGTGATACCGGTGAAGGGGGGAAACATCCGGGAAAATATCCCCGGTGTTTCGCGTTTTCGGATAGATGAATCGGAGGGGAAAAGTTGCATGTCCTCTATGCTAGGGATGTGTGGCGGACGAACGGGCTGCATATTCGGATTCGTCTCGTCGTTCTGAGCAACTTTCATGCATAAAACTTTTTCATTTGATTTACGGATTATTTTATATGAATTTCTAAAGCTTTAATAATATTCTAGAATTTTTGGAATTGTTTTAAATTTTAAAGTTAATTTCTAAAGTGCAGTCAACCCAGTCAACTTTGACTAGTCAAAAGGGATAGCATGGCCCACATGTCATGGTCATAGGTGTAGACTACTTAGGCTAAATTAATTTAAACTAGGGGGCCACATGTCATTTACTCTACAGACTAAACTAGTAGTACTAAATTAGTGCTACTAAACTAGTTCTAATTGGTCCTAATTAGACCTAGTCTAATTAAACAAGGCCGGCCACTTGCAGTGGCCTAACCACGGTTGTGCTCAACGCGCACGAGCTCCATGGCCAGCTAGGAGCTGTAGGCGGCCGCAACGCAGCACAAGAGCAACAGCAGTAGCTTAGAAGCATAGAGCAGCGGCAGCACGGCGGTCGTGGCAGCAAGCAGAGCAATAGCAAGGACTAGAGCATCAGCAGCAGGGAAGCACACAGCAGTAGCTAAGAGCGCAAGCAGCAGCTAAAACAACAGCAGCTAGTGGCCAAGCAGCGGCAAGAGCAATCGCGACAGCACACAGAGAGCAGCGGCTGCGGGCGCGCATGTTGGGGCTCGGCCGGCGCAAGCTGGGGCACGGTGGGAGCAGCCGCCGCCGCGGTGGGCGAAGGCGGACGAGGTCGGGGCGGTAGCGGGGCGCGGTCGGCGAGACTACATGCGACGATGGTCGGCACGCATAAGCTTGGGCTCGAGCACAAAACGATGCAGAGGTGCGGGCGGGGCTCACAGTGAGGTCAACGTGAGCTCGGGGAAGCATATGCGGGCCGAAGTAGTGCAGATCGATGGTGGCGTGCGCCGGAGCCCGAGGTGGACGACGTAGTCGATCCGGTCGACGTAGAACTACCTGGCTCCGACTGCTTGGTGCAGAAGATGAGGTCGTAGCAGACGCGGCCCCTGGACAACCCGGGGATGCAGGGGGATGCCGGTGGCCATGGTGGAACCAACGGTGCGACGGCGACGGAGGCCCTCCGGAAGGTGGGGAGCGATCGATGGATGCGAGGAGAGGGGCGAGCGAGGAAGGAAACTATCTCGGGAGGGGGGGGGGTCGCCCGAGGGGTCGCGGTGGCAGCCTTATCCTCCCGCAGTGCTGTAGTGCGCGGTGTCGAGCGCTTGCGGACATGGTGCCTCGGCCTCCTCCTGTAGCGAGAGGAGGACCAAAAGGCTGGGGTGTGTGGGTTGGGCTGCACTGTAGTTTAATTAGGCCTAGTAGCACAGTAGGCTTTAGTTTTGTTTTCTTTTACTTTTTATTGCTCCTGTTTTGCAGTTCATTTCTGTACCAAATGAATTTTGTTGAACGTGATACCTGCCACAAAAATGTTTGGCAATGTTACGGACTGCCCCAAAAAGTTTGGGGGCTATTAGAATTTGTTTGCGTTTTGTTTTAAACGAAAATGACTTAAAGGGGGCTGTGTTGGTACTGTTTCTTATCCAGAGGCATTTTTTATATTTGAAAAATGTTAACTCCTACATTATAATTAGCTAGTGAATATTTTTAACTCAGCGAACATTTTTGTTTTTCCACTTGAAGAAATAATAATTTGACTTTATTTTAAAGTTGAATTTGAATTCAGTTTGGATCAAAGTGAGATTTTAGATAATTAATTGTGATAGCGTGGAACCATTAGTGTGTGGTTACTGTAGCTTAACTACCAGGATGTTACAAATCTCCTCCACTAAAAGAAATCTCGTCCCGAGATTTAAGAGGCAGAGTAAAGGAGGAGGGTTCTGGTTACGAAATTCTAGCGAGTGTTCTCGGTCTTAGTTGCCCTTCTCGAAGAGGTCGATCTATTACGTTGATGTTTTTATTTCTCTGCTTCAGGTCATCATGATGAAGCCGACATCCTTTCTTCAGGATCTGCATCGTACTTACGGCAAAGTAAAGTAGAAAAACTCAGGAAGGACGGAGTTTAACACATGTTAGGTACCTAGGGCTATCTCAGTGTATGAGGTATAGAGGCATCTCTTGAGTTGACATTCAAGAAAGTCATCAAGAGTAAAATAAGAAGGTGTAATAGGAAGTTTCAAGCAGATAGGCAATCGTTCATTGCCTGAAATGGAATGGGAGAGCGGTTCAGACCAATGGGAATAAGTGTTGTGTCCGATACCAGATTAGATCATCTCTGGGAAGGTGACCCGTGAATTACATACGGTTTCAAACGCGAGGAGTCAATTTGGCAACAGGGGTGTACATGAGAGTTAGGTTTCGATCCTCTGGAGCTGTGGGTTATGGGCCCACCATGCGGTAAAAGTAGAAAGGGCGGTGATATTTTGCACAGCCATGATAACAAGGCATGTCAGAGGATAGTCTATCAATTATGTTGGCAACGTCGGTACCAAGGGCGAGGGACGAAGAGAACCATCTTCCTGCTCGTTGAACGAGGCGAACCAATAGGTAAAGTTCTCGTCCATCGGTGGTTACCGGAATGTTATCAACAATATTAACAGGGTCTTACTGACAGAGTGGTTCAACGAGGTGCTTACCTAAGCAGGAGAATATTACTACTTAGATCATATTGATCACCAGTAAGGTTAAACAAAACAATGGAAAGGAAAAGGTGATCATCAGATTAAATAGACAATGGAAAGTAAAATGTGTTTAAACACATGTTTCAGGGATATATCCTTCCCAATGACAAGCAGAGCATGATATCCATGACAGGATAGAAAGTAGAAAACCATTTAGGTAAGGGGAGACGAATTTCATGACATAACCCAAACAACGGTGTTTGGATAATGGACAAAGAAGATTTAGCATTGTTCTTCAAATGCTCTTACTGAAAATCAGAGTACCACCGACATGCTTCGAGGTCGCATTGGCAAGGTCTTCAAGCAAAGGTCAAACCTGGATACACAAAGGATCCATCGGGAAAAACTTATTAAACAAGTCATTCAATTTCCTCATGGAAGAATGATTAACCTTGCTAAAAAGGAAACTATAACAGCAGGTCCTCCGGCCAGGTGTGCTAGGCATGACATCACCTTACCGGGTCACATGAAGACCAATGTTATAACTCTTGGAAATATGTCCCAACCATCATATCTGACTGAGATTCAGATCCCATTGGTGTCAAATTACCTCAGACTCAGGATGCCTGAGAAGAAAAGGTGCAACACAAATTGACGAGATGACATTGTAAGATTCTCGGGAAATGAACTAAGGAAGCGAGTTTCGAATCAAGAGTTCATCATTAAACCAAGGAGAGGACGAGGAGCTGACTGAGGGACTCAGGGACAATTCATCAAGATTTTTGACAAGATGGATTTCCACAATTATGTGCACAAGGAGATAACTTTTGTCAGATCAATGATACAATGATGTATGCTTGAGGAAAACATACACAATTAAACATTGATTGAAAGGTGCACCCGAAATATGGGCTTAGGTAGCATGATCAATGTTAGAGTGGAGATTTGATAACCAATGGTCTAAGAATGAAATATCGACCATTAACTTGAAAGCAATAGGGTTGCTAGAAGTTTTGAAGTAGCACATCATAGTTCAATTGTCGGTTTTCCGGTTAGAAACAACACGGGGACCAAGGAGTGAACATATATGGCAAGGAATATCACCTGTATCAAGAATTCTTAAGAGGTGGTGAAATTCTCACGACATTCTTGTCATAAAAGATGGTAATACTCCAAGGTAAAGAACAAATGCTGGATAGCAAGGATCTCAAGGTATAACACGAAACACGAACAAGTTTGTGTTTAACAGAAGGTAATAAAGTGGTCGATGATAACACAAATCATCAAGGATCGGGATGGTACTTCTCATCATGAATTCAATTGATATCCTAGAAGGAGTCAAAATATTGATGATGATCACGACACATTTGTCGAGAGATTTCATGAAGATGTAATCGATCAGCGATGGCATCAAGTCAAAGGAATGATGAAGCGCAAGTTTATTGGAACCACGGGTACGACACAAACTCGGAATCAAGCTTGTTGTTCAAGGCGAAATGATATGACGAGGAAAGTCGACGTAAGCTTAGCTTATTGCCGAAAGATGTGCTCTGGTAATAAGGAATGGGTGGCAGAGTTAAAATTTAGCACGGCAATGATATAGCCAATCAGGCTAGGAATGACTTGAAGGGTTATTAAACTCATAAGAAACGAAGATTACTTAGAGTTATTGAATCGGAGTGCGGAATCGATTCACTTATCGGTGTTCTCGAGTGACTATTAACACATAACCCTGGGGGCCATTGGATTCAGCGATAATAATAGTTGATGAAGAACTCATAAATTATGTAGTTCCGTGATATTCTCGAGATACCAGAGGGTATACTCGAAGGTAGGACAGAATAGAGGTTGGATAGGTATATTGATCTGCAGAAGACAAGTACTCCAATTTGTCCGAGAAATGGTATTAAGGAGAAAATATGGTCGGAACCACGGTTGCAAAGGACCAAGCATAGATACAAGATGAACTTATAATAGGGGGATTATTATTATTACAAGAAACTTCCATGATAAGTTCCACATCGGGTCCATGGGCGTGAACACAAAGTTCAAGGTCGACTCCCACTTCTGCAATGCATAACCTTTCATCCACTTCTCGTTTATGAAGAAGTTGTAGTGTTGAAATTTTATCTGGCGAACCACCAGAAGAATATGACTCGTGAAAACCTTCGGGTTCACACGGATAAGAAAAGGCATAGGTTCAACCCGTCAGGGTATCGTGGAAACATATACCACAAGCTTCAATAGTAAATTATACAAGCTCGAAAGTAGAGCATGGTTGACAAAAGCAGAGGATACAATTTACCAAAGGCATTATGTATCCGAGGAAAGGCTCACAAGCTTATTGAATATGAAGGACGTTGTGGATAAATTTCCGACAAAGGGTCTGATGGTCCATAAAGGATCTGATGTGAGTATCGGTACTCAACCAGAGGAAGAAAGAATGCAAGGAGATCAGAATATAGAAACAACTGACTAACTCAAAGCTCAAATGCAAAGGAATTATGAATTCCAAGACAAGGGTTCAGAAGCAAACCTCTGATTAGGGAAGGATAAGTAGAATAGCCTTAGGGGTACAATCGATGGCAATTTGATTGGACGAGATACAACTCATGTTTAAAATGACGGGTCAACTAATGACTGCGTGCATTCACAGACAATAATTCATTAGGCTCAAAATGGCAACGACAAGGGATGTCAATGAAGGCTACTAGGCATATGGAATTAAACATAATGCAAGCAGGCAAGAATTTCAAGAGCAAAAGTCTGTTGAGGATTTTCTGAAGACCGAATAGCATTCAAAGAATTTGGTGAAACACATGATCAGCTGGGGATGAACGAATCCTCGATAAGTGTGAGGGATTATCCGTAGGGGTATTCCTGTGGCAAAGAGCTGCAAAGTGGTGAGCACAAAGGATTCTTGAATTATCGAAGAAATTTTTAGGGTATCAAGTAATAACAGGGGCAACTGGGAACAAAGGTAAGAACGACAAGTGTAAGCAATTATCCATAAGGATTTATCGATGGACGGGAATAGCAAAAGTGGTGGGGACCAGGTCTCGAGAGAATAACGGAGAGTATCATCGGAATCTTCTGGTGAAGCAGGCCATCATCTAGAATGAAGGGGCTCTCCGAGAGAAAGTATTTACGAGAACCTAGAGTTAGAGTTAGCAAAATCATTTAACCCGAATAGAAGAGAGATCAGAGTCCCAAAGTATAGACGAGAAATAAAAGATCCTAATACCACCCAATGGCGACATGGGCCCATGGGCCGCACAGCCGTATTAGTAAAATAGTTTTCATTGACTAGACTCAACTTCGGCCAAAGAGTGTGGAAGGGGGATTCCTACAGGCAGTTGGCTCTGATACCAACTTGTGACGCCCCCGATTCAATCGTACACTAATCATACACGCAAACATGTACGATCAAGATCAGGGACTCACGGGAAGATATCACAACACAACTCTACAAATAAAATAAGTCATACAAGCATCATATAACAAGCCAGGGGCCTCGAGGGCTCGAATACAAGAGCTCGATCATAGACGAGTCAGCGGAAGCAACAATATCTGAGTACAGACATAAGTTAAACAAGTTTTCCTTAAGAAGGCTAGCACAAACTGGGATACAGATCGATTCAGGCGCAGGCCTCCTGCCTAGGATCCTCCTAAACTACTCCTGGTCGTCGGCAGCGGGCTGCACGTAGTAGTAGGCACCTCCAGCGTAGTAGGAGTCGTCGTCCATGGTGGCGTCTGGCTCCTGGGCTCCATCGTATGGTCGCAGCAATCGGGTATAGGAAGGGGGGAAAGAGGGAGCAAAGCAACCGTGAGTACTCATCCAAAGTACTCGCGAGCAAGGAGCTACACTACATATGTATGCATTGGTATCAAATGGCAAAAGGGGTAACATATGTGGGCTGAACTGCAGAATGCCGGAATAAGAGAGGGATAGCTATTCCTATTGAAAACTACGCTTCTTGCCACCTCCATCTTGTAGCAGAAGAAGAGAGTAGATGGTAAGTTCACCAAGTATCATCGCATAGCATAATCCTAACCGATGATCCTCCCCTCGTCGCCCTATGAGAGAGCGATCACCGGTTGTATCTGGCACTTGGAAGGGTGTGTTTTATTAAGTATCCGGTTCTAGTTGTCATAACGTCAAGGTACAACTCCAAGTCGTCATGTTACCGAAGATCACGGCTATTCGAATAGATTAACTTCCCTGCAGGGGTTCACCACATTTCCCAACACGCTCGATCCCCTTTGTCCGGACACACTTTCCTGGGTCATGCCTAGCCTCGGAAGATCAACACGTCGTAGCCCTACCTAGGCACAACAGAGAGGTCAGCACGCCAGTCTAAATCCTATGGCGCAGGGGTCTGGGCCCATCGCCCATTGCACACATGCATGTTGCGTACGCGGCCGGAAGCAGAACTAGCCCCCTTAATACAAGAGTAGGCTTACGGTCCAATCCGGCACGCGCCGCTCAGTCGCTGACGTCACGAAGGCTTCGGCTGATACCACGACGTCGAGTGCTCATAACTGTCCCCACGTAGATGGTTACTGTGTATAGGTCAGTGGCCAGACTCAGATCAAATACCAAGAACTCGTTAAACATGTTATTTTAAAGTAACCGCGGACGCCGACCAGGGCCAGGCCCACCTCTCTCCTAGGTGGTCTCAACCTGCCCTGTCGCTCCGCCTCAAAGTAATACTCGGGGGCTGTCGGGAACTCAGGCCCACCACTACCTGGATGGAGCCACCTGCCCCTTCAGTCCCCATCTCCGAACAATATCATCAGTAATGTAACAGTATAAAGTATATAGCATATGCCCGTGATCACCTCCCGAGTGATCACGGCCCAGTAGTATAGCATGGCAGACGGACAAGAGTGTAGGGCCACTGATGGAACACTAGCATCCTATACTAAGCATTTAGGATTGCAGGTAAAGGTAACAACAGTAGTAGCAAGGACAGGCTATGCATCAGGATAGGATAACGGAAATCAGTAACATGCTACACTACTCTAATGCAAGCAGTAGAGAGAAGAATAGGCGATTGTGATCAAAGGGGGGTGTCGGTGTCAAAACCGGCGGATCTCGGGTAGGGGGTCCCGAACTATGCGCCTAGGCCGGATGGTAACAGGAGGCAGGGGACACAATGTTTTACCCAGGTTCGGGCCCTCTTGATGGAGGTAAAACCCTACGTCCTGCTTGATTAATATTGATGATATGGGTAGTACAAGAGTAGATCTACCACGAGATCAGAGAGGCTAAACCCTAGAAGCTAGCCTATGGTATGATTGTATGTTGTAGTTGGTGTGTCCTACGGACTGAAACCCTCCAGTTTATATAGACACCGGAGAGGGTTAGGGTTACACAAGGTCGGTTACAAAGGAGGAGATTTCCATATCCATACTGCCTAGATTGCCTTCCACGCCAAGTAGAGTCCCATCCGGACACGAGACGAAGTCTTCAATCTTGTATCTTCATAGTCTAACAGTCCGGCCAAAGGATATAGTCCGGCTATCCGGAGACCCCCTAATCTAGGACTCCCACGGTAGCCCCTGAACCAGGCTTTCAATGACGATGAGTCCGGCGCGCAGTATTGTCTTCGGCATTGCAAGGCGGGTTCCTCCTCCGAATACACCACAGAAGAATTTTGAATATAAGGATAGTGTCCGACCCTGCAAAACAAGTTCCACATACCACCGTAGAGAGAATAATATTTCCACAAATCTTTAATCTGCTGACACATTTTGGCAACATGACATCATGCCATGGCCCGGTGCTTATTCGAACCGTTTTTCCTCAACCAGCTCCGCACATGACATGAGGCGGCTTCTTGACACGTCTTGTCAAAGCAGAGATCGTGTTCCCATAATTACGGGGTTCTCATTAATACGGTCGTGGGTAACCCAACCGTGTCTAGGACTCCTAGATTATAGGCAAGTCCAAACAGCTACGGAGAGGACGCTTGATATTCACCCTCTTTATAAAGGGACAAGGCTTTTACTTTTTCCCTCCCGTGCTCAGTCGAATCCTTCCCCCGCCTCGAGTTCTAACACCCAAAGCCCAGGTCAGGTGCTCCGAACCTTCAATCATGTCCGGATCTAGCCTTCAAGGCCGATGGATGCCCTCCTCCATTACGGAAGAAGACATCAAGAAGTTGAGGGAGGCCAGGTACCTGGCCGCCGAGGTTTCGCATCGGCTGCCTGCCTGAGGGCAGGTTGTCCCTACTCCCGAACCCAACGACGACGTTGTGTTCATCTCCCACTTCCTCTGAGGTCTAGGCCTCACTCTGGATCCCTTCGTCAGAGGCTTGATGTTCTATTACGGGCTAGATTTCCACGATCTAGCCCCGGAATCCTTTCTCCACATCTTGACATTTATTGTCGTGTGTGAGGCCTTCCTCCGCATTACCCCTCACTTCGGCCTGTGGCTCAAGACCTTTGAAGTGAAGCCGAAGATGATCGAGGGGCAACATGCAGCGTGTGGAGGCGCATCAATAAGCAAGATTGCCGAAGCTCCGTGGCTGAAAGGTTCCTTTCCAGGGGTGTCCGGATTATGGCAACGGGAGTGGTTTCACATCACGGCTCCCAGAAGTGCCAAGTGGGTGGCTGCCCCTTCTTTCCGCTCAGGCCCTCCACCACAACTGATGTCATGGATTAGCAGAGGGCTGAGCTGGGGTCCCGCCAAGGACGTGCCTGTACTGCAAAGCCGCATCCAAAATCTCTTCGAAGGAGATTTCAGTTTGATTATGGTAATGCAATTCATGCTAGTTCGACGAATCCAGCCATGCAAACGCCGGCCCCTCCGCATGTGGGAGTTCAACCCAGAAGGGCCGCGTACAATTCAGAATTTCCTTGGCCTGACGCACGAGGAGATGTACAAATCATTCTTCGGACCCCAAATAGAGTGTCCAGATACTACCGAGGACGTGGGCCTGAGCAGCAACCGTACCGCCGACCAAGTAAGTAATCCTTTGGCCGAACACACCGTCTTTTATTTACCATGACGTCATTCTGAGAAGTCGCCCTTTGACCAGGACTGGCTAACAAAGGCAAAGATGATTCGGTGTTTGGCCCCCCTTCCTGAGGGTTTGGAGAATCCGGTATTGGAAAAGATGCTCGAGCTAGCACCCTGCCCGGAACCCTCAAAGGAAGATAAAAGGGGAATGATGAGGTCGAGAGCGGGCCTCCATTGCTGCCAATTCCAACCGAGGGAATGAGCACCTCCGTGAAGGAGGATAACCAAGGAGAAGAATCCGACATTCTCTCGCTTCGGGGAAGGAAGAGGACTGCCTCTGAAGATCCGGAAACCGAGGCTTCCAAACGGGAGAAGAAATCCCACTAGAGGGTCCTGCCTTGGAGGGAGTTTTTGCCGCACAAAGTCCGCGCGAGGATTAGCCCTCCAAGTAATTAGAAATTACTTTAATAGTGAAGATATATTACCTTACCTCTGAGGAAAATGACCGAAGTGTTTATCTCGCAGTTCGGATCTAAGCCCTTCTCAGCAGAGCTCATCTTCGGGGGATCTTCCGGAGATGATGGAGAGTGAAACGCCTCCCCCGGACTCCTCCGCTCAAGAAGCGGGCGACCTTGAAGTGTCGTCACGGAGGGCCTCTCCGGATCTAGTGAGGCCAGAAGATGATCCTATAGCCACCCGAAGTCCTCAGTGTCCGGCTCTTGAAGAGAGCAAACAAAAGAGTCCGGCCCCTTTCTGGTATGCAGTCAGACATACCGAGGGAGATGTTGGAGCGAGCAACCATCTCAGAGGAACGCCATACGTTAATGAGTACGGTGATGGAAAGAATTTCATCCTCCGAAAGCGGATTGCATGAAGCTTTTATGAGTCTACTAACGGGCTTTGAGGTACGTGAAATGATATACTTTTTGATAGTACCGCACATGTTAGGTGTGCCCTGTGTAGATAGTATCCCCTGAGACTCTGGTTGTCGTCGAGAACGGCGGCGAACAGAGGATCGTAGTCCCAGGCAATAACCATACCGCTTTAATGTGCAGGTAATGGGAGCTCCGGTGGCTAGCTGGACTCATGAGTTTGCCGAACTAAAGCGGCAACTAGATGCGGTAGACGCTGACAGCGAGCTTGTTAATAGCCGGCTTGATGAGTCACAGGGTAAGTAATGTTTTCCTGGTGAATGTTACATAATAAGAGCAGCATGATGCCAGTATCTTTAATATGTTGTGATTGCAGACGGAGCTGCCACTGTGGAGACCCTTCGGGCGGAACTTGCCCGAGCCAAGGAACAGGCAAGAGTTAGTAATGCGGCTGCTTTGGAGGCGGTCGAAGAGTTAAGAGCCGAGAAGGCCGCGCATTGCGAAAGCAAAGAGAAGATGGCCAAGATGGTCGTAGAATTAAAAGACACTGCCGACCGTTGCCAGTTCCTTGAAAAGGAGAACCGAGTGAAGGCAGCGGATGTTGAAAAGGCCACGATGGTGACCAAAGACACTCGCTCTGCTATGAGGGCGAAGAAGGAGGAGCTGCGTGAAGCCGGGGATATTGCGGCTAGGAAGCCCTTCCTGCTGCAGAGGAAGTTCGGAGATCCGCGGTATGCCCCTCTGGATCGGCTGTGGAGTTCGGCAGACACATATATGGACTTGGCGGCGAGCGCTGTCGATGCGGTCGAATACTTCCGAGATCAGACAGATCGTGAAGTGGACAAGCTGTTCTGGTCACAATTTAACGTTCCAGAGCGTCCGCTTCCCTTGACTGATCGACTAGCCGAATGGGCCGAACTTAATAGGTTGTTCGGACTTGCCATGAGGTCCGTCGTAGATCATTTGTGGCCGGAGAAGCCGAAGCCGAACAGCTATTTCAGCTTAGTGCAGCAGCTCCTTGGTGCGGTGCCGCGCATCAACGCGATGAAGAGGTCGGCGTGCATAGAAGGCTCGCGGATGGCCCTTGCCCGTGTTAAAGCATACTGGGCGGAGATGGATGCTACCACTGTTGCGGCGCAGGGTTCGGCCATAGGCCGAGTGGCTGCCGAGCACTATTTCGAAGAGGTTCTCGAGGGTGCTCGTTTGATAGAGTCCCAGTGCTCGAAGAATATTATGTTTGAGTGACATGTATTCCCATTGTAAACACAATGTTTTTATGAAATTTATTAAGGCTGTGTTTATACTTTTGCCTGAAAGTAATATGATGCCTCCTGTGCGGCCGTTTATGTATACATGTGTATAACCTGAAAAATTGCAGTTGTCGGCTTCAACCCCCATGCATATAATGCGGAGGTGCTTGCAAAAAACGCGTGTTCACACTTAACCCAACGTCTTGGTCCTATTAAGGAGGTGATAGCACAGCGAACGAGGCAACCGGACTATAATGCTTTAACACTTTCACTTAGCCATAGGAGTTTGACAGTGGGGCTACTAGATAGCCCCTGGTGGCTCCGCACTCTCCCGATCTTGGGGTGCATACATGCCTAGGCGGGAAACGGCCCTTCGTTAAGGCGGAGGAATTCTAACATTCCGATAGGTCATCGAGTGGTTGACCAGTCTCACGCTATATCATGACAGTCAGTTTTCGGCTTTCTCTACTGAGGTGCTCGTCCGGATGAACCAGGGCACAATCGCAGTAGTTCTCTGGTGCTGCCTTAGCCGATAAAGCGGAACGTAAGGCACCAAAACACAGGAGCCGGGCAAACCCAACATTTGACCAAAGACAATGATTCGAAGCTGATGCATATAAGGCCAAACTCGCGACGCCGAACACTCCCTAAGGTATTCGGTCTTTATGGTATAAACCGGGCCTAAATAGTGCCCTTTGTGAGAAGTCCCTTGTGTCCAGGTACGTGCATTATTCTGACATGGCCACATGCCAAGACGTCAGCATCCTTCTCAATTGTACTGAGAATTCGAGGGATGTGTATCAACAAGAGACAGTAAAAAAGGTTTACGCAGGGTCTTAATCTAAAAAGAATCCTTGGAGCGGGTCCCTGCTGCACGTCTGCGCCTCTGTCTCCATTGTGCCGTATCCTGAACGGGTGTAGCACGATGATCATCTGTAAAAGAGAGGAACTTAGGTGAAAAAGTTGTCATGCAAAAAGGTAGTTTTTAAAGAAACCATGTATAATTAAAAATGAGTAGAAATTGCCACTTGTCTGCGCGCGTTGAGCCCCCTTGTGTTTGTAATAGGGGTGTGACCATCAATCCGGTACAAATTACATATAGCAGCGCCGGACTCGTCTAACCGCATCCGTGGTCTTGACGACCTATCAAATGCTTTAGTTGGTGAGGCCGTTTTTAGTGTGCGGCTGCCAAGGCAGTCGCATTCTCTTCGGCGCGCAAAGATCGCTTAATATTTCCGTTCACTGTAATGATGCCACGTGGGCCAGGCATCTTGAGCGTGAGGGAAGCGTAATGCGGTATTGCATTAAAGCGAGCAAAAGCTTCGCGTCCAAGTAGTGCTTGATAACCGCTTTGGAACGGAGCAATGTGGAAGGTTAAATTTTCGCTACGGAAGTTATAGGGGAAGCCGAATATAACTTCTAGTAGCAGGGAGCCCGTGCAATGAGCCCCTGGGCCTGGCGTTACTCCTTTAACGGTAGTATTGCTGAGGCAAATTTTCGTTGGGTCTATCCCCATTTTGCGGATTGTGTCCTGATATATCAGGTTTAGACTGCTGCCACCGTCCATCAGGACTCGTGTGAAGTGGTATCCGTCAATTATTGGGTCTAATACCAAGGCAGCCCATCCTGCGCGTCGGATACTTGCTGAGTAATCCTGATGGTCAAAAGTGATCGGCTGAACCGACCAGTGGCAGGGCTACGCGGTCATAGGCCCTTGGGCATATTTATCTGGGAGTGCCGCTTTGTTTCTCCCCTTGATCACGTGTAACACGTTTACTGTTTTGACTTCTGGTGGAAACTTCTTTTGTTCCCCAGTGTCTTGCTTGGGAGGTTCATCCTCATCTTCGCTTGGTGTATCCTCCCCCTTGTGTACGGCGTTGAGCTTGCCGGACTGCTTGAAGACCCAACATTCTCTGTGGGTATGATTAGCGGGTTTACCAGGGGTGTTATGGATCTGACGTACTTGGTCCAGAATTTTGTTTAGGCTGCACAGTTCGTCTCTGGCGCCTTTAAGGGGTGGCTTTTGCTGACTTGGCCGAGAGCTTTTGAATCCGGCGTTTACTGCCGTGCTCTTCGTGCTATCTTCTTTATTCCGGCGTTTGTTATTGTTGTTGCGCCGTGATTTCCCGTTTCCATCTCTAGCTTCGGATGTACTAGGGTCGCTGGTGCTGCATCTGGCTAGCTAGCTATCCTCACCCGCGCAAAAGCAGGTCATGAGGCTTGTTAATGCTGCCATTGTTCTCGGCTTTTCTTGGCCGAGGTGTCTGGCAAGCCATTCGTCACGGACGCTATGCTTAAAAGCTGCCAAGGCTTCGGCGTCCGGACAGTCGACTATTTGGTTCTTTTTAGTAAGAAACCTATTCCAGAGCTTTCGGGCTGACTCTCCGGGCTGTTGAGTTATATGACTCAAATCGTCCGCGTCCGGTGGTCGGACATAAGTCCCTTGAAAATTTGCCCGGAAAGCGTCTTTGAGCTCTTCCCAGCTTCCGATGGAGTTTTCGGGGAGGCTTTTAAGCCAGTGCCGAGCTGGCCCTTTGAGTTTGAGGGGTAAATATTTAATGGCATGGAGATCATCTCCTCGAGCCATATGGATGTGGAGGATATAGTCCTCAATCCAGACCCCAGGGTCTGTTGTTCCGTCGTATACCTCTATGTTTACGAGTTTGAATCCCTATGGAAATTCATGGTCCAGCACCTTGTCGGTGAAACATAGGGGGTGCGCGGCGCCCCTGTATCTGGGCGTGCCGCGTTGTTCGGATGTTTGTTGTGTTGCATCGTATGCTGGAGAGCGCTTGCGTGGTCCATAGATGGACCTGGTTGCGTCGTCCTTTTGATGCGAGCCCTCGCGTGGATCGCGTATTGGCTTATATGTGGCATTGTTTGCCGCTCTATGTTGGCCGTGAGGTCGTCTATCCGGCCAGGTGGCCGTTTTGATTTTTGGTTGTGGGGGATCTAAGGCCTCCTCATCGAATTCGGGTAGTAACTTCCGCTTCAGGTAACTCTTGGTGGGGCGATTGCCGCCGTACTTTGCTGCTGCATTGAGTATTTTGCTCCATCTGATTCCGAGTGTGTCTTGTGCAGCCTTGAGTCTTTGCTTCTGCTTTTTTAGACTCCTCGCGGTGGCAATAAGCCTTTGACGGGCATTCTGTTGCTCCGGGTGTCTGTCTGGTGTGAGGTCGTCCGGACTATTATCTTTGACAGAGTCAGGTTGTTCGGTTTGATTCTCCGTATTGCCGTGATCCGGCGATGGTTCACCCTGCTCTAACGCTGGGTCTATATGATCGTTGTTTCTGCCGAGGCGGGATTTGGGGCGGCGCTTACGCCGCCGCTTTGACTGCTTCTCGAGGGGACAAGCCTTCGTTGCGTCCTTCCATTCCTCATCGTCGTCTTCCTTTGGTGTGTCCACCATGTATACGTCATGTGATGAGGTGGACGTCCAGTGCCCTGTAGGCAGTGGTTCCTCTTCGTCTCCCGCATCGTCGTCCATACCGTCGATGTCTTCGGAGTCGAAGTTGAGCATGTCGGCTAAGTTATCGACAGTGGCTACTAAGTGGGTGGTGGGTGGGTCGCGAATTTCTTCGTCGTCCGCATCCCAGTCCTGCCGGACATAGTTCGGTCAGGATCCTCCTGACAAGGAGAGAGACCTTAACGAGTTTAGTATGTCGTGAAAGGGCGAGTGCTGAAAAATATCCGCGGAGGTAAACTCCATGATCGGCACCCAATCAGATTCGATAGGAACGGGCGGAGGCGGTTTGGAGTTCGTGGCCGGCCAAGGATCTGGCAGTTTATCAACACGGCTCTCGTGCAAGGTGAGGTCGATATTCGGCTCGATCGCTGCTGAGGGTAGGGCCTCCGTGGCGGGGTCCATCCACCCGTCCGCGGAAGTCGCAACTGGCTCCGAATTGAGGGTCGGAGCGGCTGCCGGTGTGTTTTCCTGAACACTACCCGATGGTAGAGCTAAATCGTACTCATCGTGCCCGCGTGACGCACAAGGCAGAGGCTTGAATCCGTCGAAGATCAAGTCTCCGCGGACATCGGCCGTGTAGTTTAAGCTTCCAAACCTGACCCGATGGCCAGGGGCGTAACTTTCGATCTGCTCTAGATGGCCAAGCGAATTGGCCCGCAGTGCAAAGCCGTCGAACACGAAGATCTGTTCGGGGAGAAAAGTCTCACCCTAGACTGCATTGCTATCGATGATAGTAGGAGCCATCAAGCCTAACGGCGACAACACAGAGGAACTCTCAATGAAAGCACCAATGTCGGTGTCAAAACCGGCGGATCTCGGGTAGGGGGTCCCGAACTGTGCGTCTAGGTCGGATGGTAACAGGAGGCAGGGGACACAATGTTTTACCCAGGTTCGGTCCCTCTTGATGGAGGTAAAACCCTACGTCATGCTTGATTAATATTGATGATATGGGTAGTACAAGAGTAGATCTACCACGAGATCAGAGAGGCTAAACCCTAGAAGCTAGCCTATGGTATGATTGTATGTTGTAGTTGTTGTGTCCTACGGACTGAAACCCTCCGGTTTATATAGACACCGGAGAGGGTTAGGGTTACACAAGGTCGGTTACAAAGGAGGAGATTTCCATATCCGTACTGCCTAGCTTGCCTTCCACGCCAAGTAGAGTCCCATCCGAACACGAGACGAAGTCTTCAATCTTGTATCTTCATAGTCTAATAGTCCGGCCCAAAGATATAGTCCGGCTGTCCGGAGACCCCCTAATCCAGGACTCCCACAGGAGGGGCTTGCCTGGTTGCTCTGGCAAGAGAGAGGGGTCGTCAACACCGTAGTCGATCGGGGCACCAGCAGCGGCGTGAGTCTCGTAGTCTACCGGAGAGAAGAGGGGGAAGAAACAATGAATACAATGCAAACAGATGCACAACGATGCATGACATGACAAGAAGCGGTACTAGGGGTGCCCTAACGCGGTATGAGGTGATACCGGTGAAGGGGGGAACATCCGGGAATATATCCCCGGTGTTTTACGTTTTCGGATAGATGAATCGGAGGGGGGAAGTTGCGTGTTCGCTATGCTAGGGATGTGTGGCGGACGAACGGGCTGCGTATTCGGATTCGTCTCGTCGTTCTGAGCAACTTTCATGTAAAACTTTTTCATTTGATTTACGGATTATTTTATATGAATTTCTAAAGCTTTAATAATATTCTAGAATTTTTTGAATTGTTTTAAATTTGAAAGTTAATTTCTAAAGTGCAGTCAACCCAGTCAACTTTTGACTAGTCAAAAGGGATAGCATGGCCCACATGTCATGGTCATAGGTGTAGATTACTTAGGCTAAATTAATTTAAACTAGGGGGCCACATGTCATTTACTCTACAGACTAAACTAGTAGTACTAAATTAGTGCTACTAAACTAGTCCTAATTGGTCCTAATTAGACCTAGTCTAATTAAACAAGGCCGGCCACTTGCAGTGGCCTAACCACGGCTGTGCTCAAGGAGCACGAGCTCCATGGCCAGCTAGGAGCTGTAGGCGGCCGCAACGCAGCACAAGAGCAACAGCCCTTAGAAGCATAGAGCAGCGGCAGCACGGCGGTCGTGGCAGCAAGCAGAGCAATAGCAAGGACTAGAGCATCAGCAGCAGGGAAGCACACAGCAGTAGCTAAGAGCGCAAGCAGCAGCTAAAACAACAGCAGCTAGTGGCCAAGCAGCGGCAAGAGCAATCGCGACAGCACACAGAGAGCAGCGGCTGCGGGCGCGCACGTTGGGGCTCGGCCGGCGCGAGCTGGGGCACGGTGGGAGCAGCCGCCGCCGCGGTGGGCGAAGGCGGACTAGGTCGGGGCGGTAGCGGGGCGCGGTCGGCGAGACTACATGCGACGATGGTCGGCACGCATAAGCTTGGGCTCGAGCACAAAACGATGCAGAGGTGCGGGCGGGGCTCACAGTGAGGTCAACGTGAGCTCGGGGAAGCATATGCGGGCCGAAGTAGTGCAGATCGATGGTGGCGTGCGCCGAAGCCCGAGGTGGACGATGTAGTCGATCCGGTCGACGTAGAACTCCCTGGCTCCGACTGCTTGGTGCAGAAGATGAGGTCGTAGCAGACGCGGCCCGTGGACAACCCGGGGACGCAGGGGGACGCCGGTGGCCATGGTGGAACCGACGGTGCGACGGCGACGGAGGACCTCCGGAAGGTGGGGAGCGATCGATGGATGCGAGGAGAGGGGCGAGCGAGGGAGGAAAATATCTCGGGGGGGTCGCCCGAGAGGTCGCGGTGGCAACCTTATCCTCCCGCAGTGCTGTAGTGCGCGGTGTCGAGCGCTTGCGGCCATGGTGCCTCGGCCTCCTCTTGTAGTGAGAGGAGGACCAAAAGGCTGGGGTGCATGGGTTGGGCTGCACTGTAGTTTAATTAGGCCTAGTAGCACAGTAGGCTTTAGTTTTGTTTTCTTTTACTTTTTATTGCTCCTGTTTTGCAGTTCATTTCTGTACCAAATGAATTTTGTTGAACGTGATACCTGCCACAAAAATGTTTGGCAATGTTATGGACTACCCCAAATTGTTTGGGGGCTATTAGAATTTGTTTGCGTTTTGTTTTAATCGAAAATGACTTAAAGGGGGCTGTGTTGGTACTGTTTCTTATCCAGAGGCATTTTTTATATTTGAAAAATGTTAACTCCTACATTATAATTAGCTAGTGAATATTTTCAACTCAGCGAACATTTTTGTTTTTCCACTTGAAGAAATAATAATTTGACTTTATTTTAAAGTTGAATTTGAATTCGGTTTGGATCAAAGTGAGATTTTAGATAATTAATTGTGATGGCGTGGCACCATTAGTGTGTGGTTACTGTAGCTTAACTATCGGGGTGTTACAAATCTCCTCCACTAAAAGAAATCTCGTCCCGAGATTTAAGAGGCAGAGTAAAGGGGGAGGGTTCTGGTTACGAAATTCTAGCGAGTGTTCTCGGTCTTAGTTGCCCTTCTCGAAGAGGTCGATCTATTACGTTGATGCTTTTATTTCTCTGCTTCAGGTCATCATGATGAAGTCGGCATCCTTTCTTCAGGATTTGCATCGTACTTACGACAAAGTTAAGTGGAAAAACTCAGGAAGGACGGAGTTTAACACATGTTAGGTACCTAGGGCTATCTCAGTGTATGAGGTATAGAGGCATCTCTCGAGTTGACATTCAAGAAAGTCATCAAGAGTAAAGTAAGAAGGTGTAATAGGAAGTTTCAAGCAGATAGGCAATCGTTCATTGCCTGAAACGGAATGGGAGAGCGGTTCAGACCAATGGGAATAAGTGTTGTGTCTGATACCAGATTAGATCATCTCTTGGAAGGTGACCCGTGAATTACATACGGTTTCAAACGCGAGGAGTCAATTTGGCAACAGGGGTGTACATGAGAGTTAGGTTTCGATCCTCTGGAACTGTGGGTTATGGGCCCACCATGCGGTAAAAGTAGAAAGGGCGGTGATATTTTGCACAGCCATGATAACAAGGCATGTCAGAGGATAGTCTATCAATTATGTCGGCAACGTCGGTACCAAGGGCGAGGGACAAAGAGAACCATCTTCCTGCTCGTTGAACGAGGCGAACCAATAGGTAAAGTTCTCGTCCATCGGTGGTTACCGGAATGTTATCAACAATATTAACAGGGTCTTACTGACAGAGTGGTTCAACGAGGTGCTTACCTAAGCAGGAGAATATTACTACTTAGATCATATTGATCACCAGTAAGGTTAAACAAAACAATGGAAAGGAAAAGGTGATCATCAGATTAAACAGACAATGGAAAGGAAAATGTGTTTAAACACATGTTTCAGGGATATATCCTTCCCAATGACAAGCAGAGCATGATATCCATGACAGGATAGAAAGTAGAAAACCATTTAGGTAAGGGGAGAGGAATTTCATGACATAACCCAAACGACGGTGTTTGGATAATGGACAAAGAAGATATAGCATTGTTCTTCAAATGCTCTTACTGAAAATCGGAGTACCACCGACATGCTTCGAGGTCGCATTGACAAGGTCTTCAAGCAAACGTCAGACCTGGATACACAAAGGATCCATCGGGAAAAACTTATTAAACAAGTCATTCAATTTCCTCATGGAAGAATGATTAACCTTGCTAAAAAGGAAACTATAACAGTAGGTCCTCCGGCCAGGTGTGCTAGGCATGACATCACCTTACCGGGTCACATGAAGACCAATCTTATAACTCTTGGAAATATGTCCCAACCATCATATCTGACCGAGATTCAGATCCGATTGGTGTCAAATTACCTCAGACTCAGGATGCCTGAGAAGAAAAGGTGCAACACAAATTGACGAGATGACATTGTAAGATTCTCGGGAAATGAACTAAGGAAGCAAGTTTCGAATCAAGAGTTCATCATTAAACCAAGGAGAGGACAAGGAGGTGACTGAGGGACTCAGGGACAATTCATCAAGATTTCTGACAAGATGGATTTCCACAATTATGTGAACAAGGAGATAACTTTTGTCAGATCAATGATACAATGATGTATGCTTGAGGAAGACATACACAATTAAACATTGATTGAAAGGTGCACCCGAAATATGGGCTTAGGTAGCATGATCAATGTTAGAGTGGTGATTTGATAACCAATGGTCTAAGAATGAAATATCGACCATTAACTTGAAAGCAATAGGGTTGCTAGAAGTTTTGAAGTAGCACATCATAGTTCAATTTGTTGGAAATATGCCCTAGAGGCAATAATAAAAGCATTATTATTATATTTCCTTATTCATGATAATTGTCTTTATTCATGCTATAATTGTGTTATCCGGAAATCATAATACATGTGTGAATAATAGACACCAACATGTCCCTAGTAAGCCTCTAGGTGACTAGCTCGTTGATCAACAGATAGTCATGGTTTCCTGACTATGGACATTGGATGTCATTGATAACGATATCACATCATTAGGAGAATGATGTGATGGACAAGACCCAATCCTAAACATAGCACAAGATCGTATAGTTCGTTTGCTAGAGTTTTCCAATGTCAAGTATCTTTCCCTTAGACCATGAGATCGTGTAACTCCCGGATACCATAGGAGTACTTTGGGTGTACCAAACGTCACAACGTAACTGGGTGACTATAAAGGTATACTACGGGTATCTCCGAAAGTGTCTGTTGGGTTGACACGGATCAAGACTGGGATTTGTCACTCCGTATGACGGAGAGGTATCACTGGGCCCACTCGGTAATGCATCATCATAATGAGCTCAAAGTGACCAAGTGTCTGGTCACGGGATCATGCATTACGGTACGAGTAAAGTGACTTGCCGGTAACGAGATTGAACGAGGTATTGGGATACCGACGATCGAATCTCGGGCAAGTAACATACCGATTGACAAAGGGAACTGTATACGGGGTTGCTTGAATCCTCGACATCGTGGTTCATCCGATGAGATCATCGAGGAGCATGTGGGAGCCAACATGGGTATCCAGATCCCGCTGTTGGTTATTGACCGGAGAGTCGTCTCGGTCATGTCTACATGTCTCCCGAACCCGTAGGGTCTACACACTTAAGGTTCGGTGACGCTAGGGTTGTAGGGATATGTATATGCAGTAACCCGAATGTTGTTCGGAGTCCCGGATGAGATCCCGGACGTCACGAGGAGTTCTGGAATGGTCCGGAGGTAAAGAATTATATATAGGAAGTGCTATTTCGGCATCGGGACAAGTTTCGGGGTCACCGGTATTGTACCGGGACCACCGGAAGGGTCCCGGGGGTCCACCGGGTGGGGCCACCTGCCCCGGGGGGGCACATGGGCTGTAGGGGGTGCGCCTTGGCCTATATGGGCCAAGGGCACCAGCCCCAAGAGGCCCATGTGCCTAGGGTTTCAAGAAGGGAAGAGTCCCAAAGGGGGAAGGCACCTCCTAGGTGCCTTGGGGAGGAGGGATTCCTCCCCTTGGCCGCACCCCCCTAGGAGATTGGATCTCCTAGGGCCGGCGCCCCCCCCCCTTGGCCCTCCTATATATAGTGGGGAGATGGAGGACTTCTCACCCCACGCCTTTGGTGCCTCCCTCTCCCTCTCCAACACATCCTCCTCCTCCATAGTGCTTGGCGAAGCCCTGCCGGAGTACTGCAGCTCCACCACCACCACGCCGTCGTGCTGCTGCTGGAGCCATCTTCCTCAACCTCTCCTTCCTCCTTGCTGGATCAAGAAGAAGGAGACGTCACGCTGACCGTACGTGTGTTGAACGCGGAGGTGCCGTCCGTTCGGCGCTGGGATCTCCGGTGATTTGGATCACGTCGAGTACGCCTTCCTCATCCCCGTTCTTTGAACGCTTCCGCGCGTGATCTACAAAGGTATGTAGATGCAATCCGATCACTCGTTGCTAGATGAACTCATAGATGGATCTTGGTGAAACCGTAGGAAATTTTTTGTTTTCTGCAACGTTCCCCAACACAATTGTCGGTTTTCCGGTTAGAAACAACACGGGGACCAAGGAGTGAACGGATATGGCAAGGAATATCACCTGTATCAAGAATTCTTAAGAGGTGGTGAAATTCTCACGACATTCTTGTCATAAAAGATGGTAATACTCCAAGGTAAAGAACAAATGCTGGATAGCAAGGATCTCAAGGTATAACACGAAACACGAACAAGTTTGTGTTTAACGGAAGGTAATAAAGTGGTCAATGATAACACAAATCATTGAGGGTCGGGATGGTACTTCTCATCATGAATTCAATTGATATCCTAGAAGGAGTCAAAATATTGATGATGATCATGACACATTTGTCAAGAGATTTCATGAAGATGTAATCGATCAGCGATGGCATCAAGTCAAAGGAATGATGAAGCGCAAGTTTATTGGAACCACGGGTACGACAAAAACTCGGAATCAAGCTTGTTGTTCAAGGCGAAATGATATGACGAGGAAAGTCGATGTAAGCTTAGCTTATTGCCGAAAGATGTGCTCTGGTAATAAGGTACGAGTGGCAGAGTTAAAATTTAGCACGGCAATGATATAGCCAATCAGGCTAGGAATGACTTGAAGGGTTATTAAACTCATAAGAAACGAAGATTACTTAGAGTTATTGAATCGGAGTGCGGAATCGATTCACTTATCGGTGTTCTTGAGTGACTATTAACACATAACCCTGGGGGCCATTGGATTCGGCGAGAATAATAGTTGATGAAGAACTCATAAGTTATGTAGTTCCGTGATATTCTCGAGATACCAGAGGGTATACTCGAAGGTAGGACAGAATAGAGGTTGGATAGGTATATTGATCTGCAGAAGACAAGTACTCCAATTTGTCCGAGAAATGGTATTAAGGAGAAAATATGGTCGGAACCACGGTTGCAAAGGACCAAGCATAGATACAAGATGAACTTATAATAGGGGGATTATTATTATTACAAGAAACTTCCATGATAAGTTCCACATCGGGTCCATGGGCGTGAACACAAAGTTCAAGGTCGACTCCCACTTCTGCAATGCATAACCTTTCATCCACTTCTCGTTTATGAAGAAGTTGTAGTGTTGAAATTTTATCTGGCGAACCACCAGAAGAATATGACTCGTGAAAACCTTCGGGTTCACACGGATAAGAAAAGGCATAGGTTCAACCCGTCAGGGTATCGTGGAAACATATACCACAAGCTTCAATAGTAAATTATACAAGCTCGAAAGTAGAGCATGGTTGACAAAAGCAGAGGATACAATTTACCAAAGGCATTATGTATCCGAGGAAAGGCTCACAAGCTTATTGAATATGAAGGACGTTGTCGGACAAATTTCCGACAAAGGGTCTGATGGTCCACAAAGGATCTGATGTGAGTATCGGTACTCAAACAGAGGAAGAAAGAATGCAAGGAGATCAGAATATAGAAACAACTGACTAACTCAAAGCTCAAATGCAAAGGAATTATGAATTCCAAGACAAGGGTTCAGAAGCAAACCTCTGATTAGGGAAGGATAAGTAGAATAGCCTTAGGGGTACAATCGATGGCAATTTGATTGGACAAGATCCATCTCATGTTTAAAATGACGTCTGAGCCGGAAGGATAATTTATAAGGGTCAACTAATGATTGCGTGCATTCACAGACAATAATTCATTAGGCTCAAAATGGCAAGGACAAGGGATGTCAACGAAGGCTACTAGGCATATGGAATTAAACATAATGCAAGCAGGCAAGAATTTCAAGAGCAAAAGTCTATTGAGGATTTTCGAAAGACCGAATAGCATTCAAAGAATTTGGTGAAACACATGATCAGCTGGGGATGAACGAATCCTTGATAAGTGTGAGGGATTATCCGTAGGGTTATTTCTGTGGCAAAGAGCTGCAAAGTGGTGAGCACAAAGGATTCTTGAATTATCGAAGAAATTTTTAGGGTATCAAGTAATAACAGGGGCAACTGGGAACAAAGGTAAGAACGACAAGTGTAAGCAATTATCCATAAGGATTTATAGATGGACGGGAATAGCAAAAGTGGTGGGCACCAGGTCTCGAGAGAATAACGGAGAGTATCATCGGAATCTTCTGGTGAAGCAGGCCATCATCTGGAATGAAGGGGCTCTCCGGGAGAAAGTATTTACGAGAACCTAGAGTTAGAGTTAGCAAAATCATTTAACCCGAATAGAAGAGAGATCAGAGTCCCAGAGTATAGACGAGGAATAAAAGATCCTAATACCACCCAATTACGACGTGGGCCCATGGGCCGCACAGCCATGTTAGTAAAATAGTTTTCATTGACTAGACTCAACTTCGGCCAAAGAGTGTGGAAGGGGGATTCCTACAGGCAGTTGGCTCTGATACCAACTTGTGACGCCCCCGATTCAATCGTACACTAATCATACACGCAAACGTGTACGATCAAGATCAGGGACTCACGGGAAGATATCACAACACAACTCTACAAATAAAATAAGTCATACAAGCATCATATTACAAGCCAGGGGCCTCGAGGGCTTGAATACAAGAGCTCAAGCATAGACGAGTCAGCGGAAGCAACAATATCTGAGTACAGACATAAGTTAAACAAGTTTGCCTTAAAAAGGCTAGCACAAACTGGGATACAGATCGATTCAGGCGCAGGCCTCCTGCCTAGGATCCTCCTAAACTACTCCTGGTCGTCGGCAGCGGGCTGCACGTAGTAGTAGGCACCTCCAGTGTAGTAGGAGTCGTTGTCGACGGTGGCGTCTGGCTCCTGGGCTCCATCGTCTAGTCGCAGCAATCGGGTATAGGAAGGGGGAAAAGAGGAAGCAAAGCAACCATGCGTACTCATCCAAAGTACTCGCAAGCAAAGAGCTACACTACATATGTATGCATTGGTATCAAATGGCAAAGGGGTAAGATATGTGGGCTGAACTGCAGAATGCCGGAATAAGAGAGGGATAGCTATTCCTATTGAAGACTACGCTTCTGGCCACCTCCATCTTGTAGCAGAAGAAGAGAGTAGATGGTAAGTTCACCAAGTATCATCGCATAGCATAATCCTAACCGATGATCCTCCCCTCGTCGCCCTGTGAGAGAGCGATCACCGGTTGTATCTGGCACTTGGAAGGGTGTGTTTTATTAAGTATCCGGTTCTAGTTGTCATAAGGTCAAGGTACAACTCCAAGTCGTCCTATTACCGAAGATCATGGCTATTCGAATAGATTAACTTCCCTCCAGGGGTGCACCACATTTCCCAACACGCTCAATCCCCTTTATCTGGAAACACTTTCCTGGGTCATGCCCGGCCTCGGAACACGTCGCAGCCCTACCTAGGCACAACAGAGAGGTCAGCACGCCGGTCTAAATCCTATGGCGCAGGGGTCCGGACCCATCGCCCATTGCACACCTGCACGTTGCGCACGCGGCCGGAAGCAGAATTAGCCCCCTTAATACAAGAGCATGCTTACGGTCCAATCCAGCGAGCGCCGCTCAGTCGCTGACGTCACGAAGGCTTCGGCTGGTACCACGACGTCGAATGCTCATAACTGTCCCCGCGTAGATGGTTAGTGTGTATAGGTCAGTGGCCAGACTCAGATCAAATACCAAGAACTCGTTAAACATGTTATTTTAAAGTAACCGCGGATGCCGACCAGGGCCAGGCCCACCTCTATCCTAGGTGTTCTCAACCTGCCCTGTTGCTCCGCCTCAAAGTAATAGTCGGGGGCTGTCGGGAACTCAGGCCCACCACTACCTGGATGGAGCCACCTGCCCCTTCAGTCCCCATCTCCGAATAATATCATCAGTAATGTAACAGTATAAAGTATATAGCATATGTCCGTGATCACCTCCCGAGTGATCACGGCCCAGTAGTATAGCATGGCAGACGGACAAGAGTGTAGGGCCATTGATGGAACACTAGCATCATATACTAAGCATTTAGGATTGCAGGTAAAGGTAACAAGAGTAGTAGCAAGGACAGGCTATGCATCAGGATAGGATAACGGAAAGCAGTAACATGCTACACTACTCTAATGCAAGCAGTAGAGAGAAGAATAGGCGGTATCTGGTGATCAAAGGGGGGGCTTGCCTGGTTGCTCTGGCAAGAGAGAGGGGCCGTCAACACCGTAGTCGATCGGGGCACCAGCAGCGGCGTCAGTCTCGTAGTCTACCGGAGAGAAGAGGGGGAAGAAACAATGAATACAATGCAAACAGATGCACAACGATGCATGACATGACAAGAAGCGGTACTAGGGGTGCCCTAACGCGGTATGGGGTGATACTGGTGAAGGGGGAAAACATCCGGGAAAATATCTCCGGTGTTTCGCGTTTTCGGATAGATGAATCGGAGGGGGAAAGTTGCGTGTTCACTATGCTAGGGATGTGTGGCGGACGAATGGGCTGCGTATTCGGATTCGTCTCGTCGTTCTGAGCAACTTTCATGTATAAAACTTTTTCATTTGATTTACGGATTATTTTATATGAATTTCTAAAGCTTTAATAATATTCTAGAATTTTTTGAATTGTTTTAAATTTGAAAGTTAATTTCTAAAGTGCAGTCAACCCAGTCAACTTTTGACTAGTCAAAAGGGATAGCATGGCCCACATGTCATGGTCATAGGTGTAGATTACTTAGGCTAAATTAATTTAAACTAGGGGCCACATGTCATTTACTCTACAGACTAAACTAGTAGTACTAAATGAGTGCTACTAAACTAGTCCTAATTGGTCCTAATTAGACCTAGTCTAATTAAACAAGGCCGGCCACTTGCAGTGGCCTAACCACGGCTGTGCTCAAGGAGCACGAGCTCCATGGCCAGCTAGGAGCTGTAGGCGGCCGCAACGCAGCACAAGAGCAACAGCCGTAGCTTAGAAACATAGAGCAGCGGCAGCACGGCGGTCGTGGCAGCAAGTAGAGCAATAGCAAGGACTAGAGCATCAGCAGCAGGGCAGCACACAGCAGTAGCTAGGAGAACAACAGCAGCTAGTGGCCAAGCAGCGGCAAGAGCAATCGCGACAGCACACAGAGAGCAGCGGCTGCGGGCGCGCACGTTGGGGCTCGGCCGGCGCGAGCTGGGGCACGGTGGGAGCAGCCGCCGCCGCGGTGGGCGAAGGCGGACGAGGTCGGGGCGGTAGCGGGGCGCGGTCGGCGAGACTACATGCGACGATGGTCGGCACGCATAAGCTTGGGCTCGAGCACAAAACGATGCAGAGGTGCGGGCGGGGCTCACAGTGAGGTCAACGTGAGCTCGGGGAAGCATATGCGGGCCGAAGTAGTGCAGATCGATGGTGGCGTGCGCCGGAGCCCGAGGTGGACGACGTAGTCAATCCGGTCGACGTAGAACTCCCTGGCTCCGACTGCTTGGTGCAGAAGATGAGGTCGTAGCAGACGCGGCCCGTGGACAACCCGGGGACGCAGGGGGGCGCCGGTGGCCATGGTGGAACCGACGGTGCGACGGCGACGAAGGCGCTCCGGAAGGTGGGGAGCGATCGATGGATGTGAGGAGAGGGGCGAGCGAGGGAGGAAAATATCTCGAGGGGGTCGCCCGAGGAGTCGCGGTGGCAGCCTTATCCTCCCGCGGTGTTGTAGTGCGCGGTGTCGAGCGCTTGCGGCCATGGTGCCTCGGCCTCCTCCTGTAGCGAGAGGAGGACCAAAAGGCTGGGGTGCGTGGGTTGGGCTGCACTGTAGTTTAATTAGGCCTAGTAGCACAGTAGGCTTTAGTTTTGTTTTCTTTTACTTTTTATTGCTCCTGTTTTGCAATTCATTTCTGTACCAAATGAATTTTGTTGAACGTGATACCTGCCATAAAAATGTTTGGCAATGTTATGGACTGCCCCAAAAAGTTTGGGGGCTATTAGAATTTGTTTGTGTTTTGTTTTAAACGAAAATGACTTAAAGGGGGTTGTGTTGGTACTGTTTCTTATCTAGAGGTGTTTCTTTTATATTTGAAAAATGTTAACTCCTACATTATAATTAGCTAGTGAATATTTTCAACTCAGCGAACATTTTTGTTTTTCCACTTGAAGAAATAATAATTTGACTTTATTTTAAAGTTGAATTTGAATTCGATTTGGATCAAATTGAGATTTTAGATAATTAATTGCGATGGCGTGGCACCATTAGTGTGTGGTTACTGTAGCTTAACTACCGGGGTGTTACAGTCTGGCTGTAGACTCTACCGGCGACGAGCGCGGGTGCTCGAGGAGCTCCTGGATAGTGGCTCGGGCATGAGGGAGGGCACTTAGGGATGCCCCAGATCGAGGCCCCCGACTGGATCGGGCGGTGACTGGCTGGGTGTGCAAGATGAGGAGGTAGGTGGTTGGATGGATCGGGAGGATCCCGATGTAGATGGTGAGTGGGTGGCGGCGGCGGGTGAGGGGATGGATGGGACAACTCCTCGGATTAGGGTTCGGTCTGCTTATAAATAGGTAGGGGAACTAGATGCTGGCGATTTGGTCCCTTCGATCAAAATCGGACAGTCCGAAACAAATAGCTTAGGGGAGTCTAACAAAGAACCGAAGATATTTTAGGGATGTTTGAGGATGATCTGGATCCAACGGTGATGACTGAGCGGGTCAGGTTCGGGGCAGTTTCGAACGCGCGCAAGGGGGTGTGAGACCTGAGCAGAGAGGTTAGGTGGTCAAACAAGAGGGAAACGAGAAACCCGGTTGATCTCGGAACGATCAATAAAGACAAACGGGAAGCGGCACTACCAACAAATGCAAGTTTTGAAAAATGGCGGCAACATAGTGTCGATGCAATGCGAATGATGCGATGATGAAAGGCAACAAGCAAATAAAACACACGGCGACAACGAAAAACATGAAAAGCGTCTGGAGCGTCGGTCTCGGGTCGTTACATAAACTGTGGAGGGGGCACCGCACACGGCTAAGAACAATTGATGTGCTTTGGGGTGCCCCATGTCCCCATATATAAAGGAGGAGAGGGAGGAGGCCGGCCATAGGGGGCACGCCATGGGGGGAAACCGACTAGGACTCCTAATCCAAGTCGCCCCTCCTTCCTTCTTTCGTAGGGGGAGGGGGAAGGAGAGTGGGAGGGGGAAGGAAAGGGGGGCCGCGCCCCCTTCCCCTTGTCCAATTCGGACAACCCGTGGGGGGGCGCCACCCCTTATGGGCTCCCCTCTCTTTCCCCTATGGCCCATGTAGGCTCATTACTTCCCCGGGGGGTTCCGATACTCGGAGTGATAAACCCTAATCTCGATCTATGCCAACCCAACAAACACCTTCGGAGACATCTGTAGAGCATCTTTATAATCACTCAGTTACGTTGTGACGTTTGATAACACACAAGGTGTTCCTCCGGTATTCGGGAGTTGCATAATCTCATAGTCAAAGGAATATGTATAAGTCATGAAGAAAGCAATAGCAATAAAACTTAATGATCATTATGCTAAGCTAACAGATGGGTCTTGTCCATCACATTATTCTCCTAACGATGGGATCCCGTTCATCAAATGACAACACATGTCTATGGTCAGGAAACTTAACCATCTTTGATTAACGAGCTAGTCAAGTAGAGGCATACTAGGGACACTTTGTTTTGTCTATATATTCACACATGTATCAAATTTTCAGTTAATACAATTCTAGCATGAATAATAAACATTTATCATGATATAAGAAAATATAAATAACGACTTTATTATTGCCTCTAGGGCATATTTTCTTCAGTTTTCATATTACTCTTGTCATATTATCTATAATTTAATAATTTTTTGACTTAACATATTAATAGAGTATCAGAAAGGACAATATTTGTTTCCGTGACTAGGATTTTTGAGAACTTACGAAGTTCTTATAAACATAAAACAAAATTATGTTGGTCCCAGAAACATGGATGATAACATCTGCCAAAGGAGAGCCATGGGTGCTATGTGGGACCTACACGGAGACCCCTGGGTGTGGGCCTCACCCTGGTGCCCTACTTTGTCCCTTGACGCGTACATATACCCCCTAATCACCATCATATTTATCAATGCCGTTTTCATCCATCACAATGGTGGGTTTGTAACAATTATATTTAGCATCTTCTCTCCCATACTTCAATACACAGATCACATGATTATCCATCTGATCTGACATAATCTTTATGGTGTGATTTTGCTATGTGACAAATTATTATTACTTTATGATCAGATTATGGATAGTCTTTTACATGACTTATAGATATATATTGCTCTCCGTTTATTCATTTGCAAATATAGACAAAAAAATGTAGAGGGAGATGTTAGATGGGATAGATCTTCAAGAATGAGTCTCACTGATAGTAATGAAAAAAAACTGCAATTGCATCTTCGGCACCGAGCCCCGACGATGAATACAATGTGAGGGGAATGTTATTATCAACAGTATGTCATCTTACTTAATACTTCCTCCGTTCCTAAATATAAGTCTTTTTAGATATTTTAAATGGAATACAACATACGGATGTATATAGACATATTTCAGAGTGTCGATTCACTCATTTTGCTTCATATGTAGTCACTTGTTGGAATCTCTAGAAAAGACTTATATTTGGGAACGGAGGGAGTACAATATTCTAATTTTCTACCCCCCTTGTGAAGTATTAGCTACTCCCTCCTTTCCAGTTTGAAAGGTCCACGTGTATCCTTATATCACCAATTCGATGAATGTAATACAAGTTTTACATCACAAAAGTTATACCATCAGAAAATTACACAAATGTAGCTAGCGATTAGTTAGTGCATGGAGTTAGTTAGGCAAGTGTGGAGGGTGGCTTTGTGGGTGCGTGAGCCTATATAAGCACTGTAATCATTTTTACTTTGAACCAAGGGAATAAAAGTGAGAAAAGACGCTTGCTGTGTGAAACAGCACGTCACCAAACTCATGCCTCATGTGTTCTTATGCAAACTGTGTGAAGCAGCCATGTGGAAGAAGCGAGCTAGGATCAGCTCCAACACTGCCTTGGCTGTAGTTTCCGAGCATCTTTACTTGGTAACATGTTCATTCCTGTGTTGAAATGACAATGTGTGTGAAAACTCAAATTTCTGTGTTTACAACGCTGCTACTCCCTCCGTTCCAAAGTAAGTGTCATGGTTTTAGTTCTAATTTGACCTAAAACCACAACACTTATTTTGGACAGGGGGGTAGGAGATATTGAAGGCATTTCCAGTGAAAAGAAATGCCGCAGAGGGTATTATGATCTGAGTCTCACCTTCCTTTCTTGGACACGCAAAAGCTTTGTGTGTCATGTGGCACTTTTTCGTTGCTTTTAACCAGCTTCATCATCTTCTGGGCAGCAGCCTTGAGGGTCTCATCGCTCTTGCAAAAAGCAAACCTCACATAACGGTGATGGTAACTTTGGTCGTCGGCATCTGTGTGGAAGAAGCCACGACCAGGTACTGCCGCCACACCAGCATTGTTAATCAAGTTCGTCACGAAATCTATCTGCATTGACATCACAGGGAAATGGTCTCAGTTGTTGAGTGTTGGTGCTCTACTGGTTACTTCGAAAGCATTTCCTTGATAGAGAATTAGAGATAATAACAACATGTTGAAGAGTCGGTAACTAATAAAGCTTGATGAATGTGACACTATTAGTACCAAAATATCTGAAAATCTATAGACAGTTAACTGTTCTGGATTAGTTTGTCTTCAGAGGGACCAGTGTAACTAATAAAGCAAACCAAGTGCCAGTGCAATAATATCTTGCTTTACCTCCCAATTTAATAAACAATTGTTTGCTCCACATGGTTGAATTATCAGATAATAGTGGTGTTTTCTCATTCATGATCTCATATTTCAACAAAAGTTCAGTATGTAAAAGGAACTCACGTCGGAAATTTGCCAGGACTTGGGCAACTCAGCAAACACAAAGACTGAACCTTGTGGCTTGAAGCTAATGTGGAAACCATAATTTTTCAGTAACTGAAGAATGAAGTCTCTTCTCTCTGCATAGTCCTTTCCAAGGTAAGTACAGTTAAAACGACGATGGGTAATTGAATTTGATAGAATGACATTAATCATAAACAGTTAGCATGAAACCTTACTTTTTTAAGGGACTCATAGTAGTCTGGTGTGCTGGTTAGCGCAATCAATGCAGCTTCTTGGAATGGTGCAGGAGCTGAATCTGTCAGTTTGACATGGATATTTCTTATTGCTGTGGCTATGTTTGCTGCAGCACAAGCCCAACCAATTCTCCAACCTAGTCAGTTTATACAGCTAATGTTAACATCCCACGTCACTAGCAAAATTTACACTTGCATCATACAGATTCATGGTAAATCTGCACAGTTACTCAATATATCTGTACAATGAGCAACACTATGAGTAAATCTGTACAATGAGCCTAGCTATGTAACTGAGTAACCCACCAGTTACACTGTATGTTTTTGACAGTGAGGATGTGATGATTGTCCTCTGTTGCATTCCTGGAAGAGAAGCCAGAGAGATATGCTTGTTCTCATCATAAGTAATATACTCATAAACCTAGAATATCCATAATTTTAGACTCGTTTCAAAAACAGACAAACGGATTAATGAATTTACTGAAGATGTTTAACTACTATAAAAGCTATTTCTGTCCACGTGATCGTGCAGATTTACCTCGTCAGTTATTGCAAAGCAGTCCATTTGCTGACAAGCTTGAGAAATAATAAGCAATTCCTCCTTGCTAAAGACCTTTCCTGTTGGATTATGTGGGCTGCAGTAATGAGATTTAACCATGTCACAAATTGAAACAGCACAGTTGGACTCAACCAAATGACTAGTACAATGAGTGCAAATCACTCGTGCTACTTACAGAGGTAAGCATCGTAGGGATAAACATAACAGTGGCATCTACTAAGTTAGCAGTATATCCACGAAAATAGTGGGAACTATTCACCTATTTAAGACCACTGCCTTTGTCCGACTAGTAAACGACTTCAGAAATTTATCCGCATCCAGTGTCCAAGAAGGTGGATCCAATGGCACATACACCTTCATGCACATAAATTAAATTACACAAACACGTAATTAGTCAGCAGAAGACCATCATCATTCATGTCTGAAAAAAAAACTTTGGATCAGACGAAAGACATACAGGGACGCCCCGAGCCAGCTCAATGCATGTTTGATACGTTTCGTAAGCCGGGTCAAAGAGGAGAACCTCATCCCCTGGGTCTATAACTGCAGGAACAGAAACCGCATATGCATCAGTACATTCACCAGGTACAGCATTCCCCTTGAGCTGCCACGATTCAGTAGCCCATATCATATGTACAGAATGAGCATTAGTAGTAGTTTGCATGAGGTACTACTTGCAAATACTGCCGCGGCAAAGGCCTCGGATTGCCCGCAGCAGATGGCGAAGTCCGTGAGGGGGTCGACATCGAAGCCGTGGTCCCGTTTCATGGTCGCCGCGAGGACGTCGCAGACTCCCTGCACATGCCTTGAGCCAGCCATCCAAACGCGCGTCACAATAGGGTGACTGAATCAGTGGCGATGGAGTCACGGGAGGCGGACCTGTACTGGTTGAGGTCGGCGGCGATGGCGGCGGCGGCGGCGGCCTTGACGTGGGCGGGCGCGGGGAAGTCGGGGAACCCCTCGGCGAGGTTGACGGCCCCGACGCGCTGCGCGAGGTGGGAGAGCTGCTGGATGGGCGACGGGGCCGCCCGCTTCGACGCCTCTGACAGCTTCCCCTCCATTGGTTGCTCGCTCGCGCCGACCTCGACTGCTCCACCTAATTCGACTGTTGGAGTCGCTTGGCAGCTCGCAACGTTTGGATAAGGCCAAGGTGGAGTAGGATCTTGGCGTGATTTTGAAAAGTCAAGAGGAACGAAGCAAAGCTCTAGTCATCCTTCCATTTACGGAAACACTCCCCTATCTTTAAATTAACAGTCGTGGCAAAAAAAACAATAAAGAGATTTTCGTAAATCAGCCTCAATCTCACCTCATGCTCACAAAAATTATACGAGAACTGACAAAAGTTGCTTCCAGACAATTTCCTCTAAAAATTATGGTTTACGCGAAGATTTTTAGGGGAACTGTTTGAGTTGCTCTTAGAGGAGAAGCAGACCCGTATCTTAAAACTTTAGGATTTCTTTCGGAACTCTTGGTTGATTTTAGAATTTTAAGGAATCAACCCACTCATGAAAGGATCCTTCCTCTGTTCCTGCGCAAGCGGGAGCTATATGTATCGTGCTGACCTTATTAAGGAATCAATCCATTCAGGTTCTACTGTCTGACTTGGTATGAATGTCAATTTTTTCTAAATTTATTCCAAGCATTTTTGCGACGGGAGATGAAGTTTCCATTGACCACGAGATGCTTGTGGTAACTTCGTCAATTTAAATATTTGTCATTCCAGTCTCTCGTAGGTGTTCATAAGGATTTCTCCTTCCACCCTGTCAACTCCATATTTCTAGAATTACTTGTACTTGGGTTGATGAACCACCTAGCTTTTTATTGCCTTACTTATATCTTGTGAACGATGTAATCATGTTTTGCAACCAGTAAAGCATACCGTGGGAGCCTCTCTCTCTCAAAAAAGAAGAAGAAGAAGAAGCTAGACATCCCCGGGAGTAGCATGTTTAGTCCGACAGCCCCTGTTCTTCACCCACAACCGGGCCTCGTCCTGGTCATGTCGAGCAAACCGGCGATGTGAGGCTACGCATTGTCTGTAGAAGACTGCTGTGTGCAACAGATGCTCACGACGAGTATACAGAGTATCGCCAAAGATAAGAAACGGAAGCATGCAGCTGCAGTCAAACAGGTGGCGATGTTGGGAGTGACCGAACAATTCTACCTCGTCTTGGGCAGTTTTTGAAGCCAATGCTAGCCGTGCCGCTTGGTACAGGCCGTCTAGAGAGCGCACGCACGGTGTGGGCAAGGATCGTCGGAGCCAGGGAGCCGTGTCGCGCGCCCGCAGGCGCGGGCTTGAGTTGGGCGCCGAGTGTGTGCATATAACAATCCTGGCACGGTGGCACAAGTTGCGCGCAGACCGCGTATTAGGCGTCCCAGGCACAAGCAGCAACAGAAGAGAACCTCCAGGTTTCAGCTCCAGAACAACCTTGTAGTGATGTTGAAAACTGACAATTTCCAAGAAACAGTATACCCACCGAAGAGAAGTGAAGAGTCACTGCTCATACTAGTAACAAACTGTAACCACATTTCACGAGCAAGTGTGTCTGCCTGCCCACAGACTCCAGCATCAACCACGTTTCAGGTAAACAAACAAGCACGAGACATTTTTACAACAGGGCACGGGTCACATGAAAAAAGATCACACCGAATAGATGGGCAAAAACTATGGGCGAGCCAAAGAAGGGGGTGTGAAGAACGAACCTTCGCCGAGCCGCCCTTCCACAAAAACTGGAAGAAAACCAGATGACCAATCCACAACCTACCATCCTTTTCAGTTTACACTCATGCCGTCGTTCCCTCAGGCCTAACACCAAACAACCCGCTCCCTGCAAGCCTGAACCCAAACAGCCCCATGGCGAGCATCCCCTATTAAAGCGGAGCACCCATCATGCACACAGCGAAATCACAGGAGCGGAGAACTTGTAAACCTGAAGCGGAAGGAAGCAAGGAGCGACTGTGAGGCAGCGATGTCTGGCCTTGGTGGAGTCGGGAGCATTGGCGGAGGCGGCGACGGCAGAAGCCAAGGCTTGGGGGGCAAGGCCAAGCTGCTCGCGCTCGGCAAGGGACTCCCTGAACAAGTTCTACCCCAGGAGAAGCTCGTGGAGACCTACCTCCAGGACACCAGCTGCGACGATCCCGCCACCAGGGCCAAGCTCGAACGCCTCTGTGAGTTCCCTTCCTTCATGTCATTTGTAGTTTTACATATAACAGCTTCCCGGGCTGAGAGTTTTAAGTTGGCAACAATAGTTGTTCTCTGTCGACTTCGAAAACAAAAATAGTTGATTCTCCGTAAAGAGATCATTGACACTAGTGAGTTGTAGTAATACTGCCATTTGGTTGCAGCATCTTAGTTTACAGAATCTACCATGCTTTAGTATAACTGTCAGTTATCATAGGTGCAAAGTGCGACAAATCTCCACTCGGTAAATAAAATGTTAACATGGTCATTATTACTAAATCCCAGTTACAGTTTAGCTTAAGAAAATCAGCAGTACCTAACCTATTTTATAGAGTACATAAATTGTGTAAAATGGAATTAGTGTGATGAGAAACACAACAAAATTCCACCTAGAAACAAAATTCCACAAGAAAAGACTGTAGGAAAACTCGCCTACAGTCATTGACCGCTCCAAAAAAAATCCACCTAGAAACAACATGCATGCACAACTAGAATTATTACTCTCCAATTGTACTTATTTTTTGCTCTAGGAGAAACACTAGGACACCCCCTCAAAAAAGAACACTAGAACACCATTTGTTTTTGTCCTTCTGTTTGTGGTGAGGGCTAAGCAAATAAGAGTTAATAGTACATAATCACAAACTATAAACTATACTTATTTGTTATGTATTCCCTCCGTTTGGAAATAAGTGACGTGGTTTTAGTTCAAATTTGAACTAAACCCACAACACTTATTTCCGAATTGAGGGAGTAGTAATTTGCATCAGTCCCTCCAATGTATGTATAATGGTTCCCCTGTGATTTGATTTGACAGGCAAGACCACAACAGTGAGGACAAGGTACACTGTCATGTCGAAGGAGCTCCTGGATGAACACCCAGAATTGAAGACAGAAGGCACTCCAACATTGACGCCACGGCTTGACATCTGCAATGCCGCGGTGCTTGAACTTGGTGCTGCTGCAGCTCGTGCCGCCCTTGGTGAGTGGGGCCGTCCGGCAGCTGATATTACCCACCTGGTCTACATCTCCTCCAGCGAGCTTCGCCTCCCAGGGGGTGATCTTTTCCTGGCAACCCGTCTTGGCCTCTCTCCAAACACAGTGCGCACATCCCTTCTCTTCCTTGGCTGCTCAGGTGGTGCTGCCGCCCTCCGCACTGCCAAGGACATTGCAGAGAACAACCCAGGGAGCCGTGTCCTTGTAATAGCGGCGGAGACAACTGTGTTGGGCTTCCGGCCGCCAAGCCCTGATCGTCCTTATGACCTTGTTGGTGCTGCTCTGTTTGGTGATGGTGCATCAGCTGCAATTATTGGAGCAAGCCCTATCAAAGCAGAAGAGGATCCTTTCTTGGAGCTTGAGTTCTCAACCCAGGAGTTCCTACCAGGGACAGACAAGGTAATTGATGGCAAAATCTCAGAGGAAGGGATTAACTTCAAACTGGGGCGTGATTTGCCTGAAAAGATTGAAAGCCGCATAGAAGGCTTCTGCAGGATACTCATGGACAAGGTTGGGATAAAGGAGTTCAATGATGTATTTTGGGCTGTGCATCCCGGTGGACCAGCAATATTGAACAGGCTGGAGGTTTGTCTTCAACTTGAGCCAGATAAACTCAAGATCAGTAGAAAGGCCCTGATGAACTATGGGAATGTGAGCAGTAACACAGTCTTCTATGTGCTGGAGTATTTGAGGGATGAATTGAAGAAAGGGGCAATAAGGGAAGAGTGGGGATTGATCTTGGCTTTTGGCCCAGGCATCACATTTGAAGGACTGCTAGTTCGGGGCATTAACTGAAATTGAAGGAGATCCAAGTAGGTTACTACCAGATATATGGAAAGGTCACAAACAAGCTTTACATGGCACGGTAGCATTTCACAATTATAATTATACAGTGTAAGGATAGCAATTCGCGACTATAATTATATACTGTAAGAATATCATAAGCATAGCGTCTTGATGATTTCTGTTCACTACATACTCAGTACTTTGTAATTTTATGCTTTATGCTATCAATTATCAAACAATGTCAGTTACTCGAGTTTGTTCCCAAGACTGTATAAGCTGTGATTTTTTTTTAATCTGTGCTGGTTGTACAATGTACAAGTGCATGACCAAACTAGTACTGGTACAACTACCTTCCTCTCAGAAGGAAAACGAAGCAGAACAACTGAGGCTTGAAACATACCATTATCATAAAACTATTCTGAATTACACTAAACAAACGGTTACAGTGATAGATAGTAGATAGTATCATGATTCCCTTAGCACTTCAACAAATGTAATATCTTTTTAAGTATTACCAAAAGGCAACAAAATAGAAGAAGCTCTTACAGAAAAGGGATTATGAAATGGCGCTGACCATTCTGCCTTATAGAGACATTACACTCTGATCTAACTATTGGACCTTGAAAGATAGGCCCATGATAACATGAAGACAATACTAGAACCCATGTGAATGCCCTTCTTCTTCATCAACGTTATTCAAAGGCCAAAACACTTGAATAAATCAGAACTGACTTGCATGCCTCCAACAAATCATGGATCTGAACTTGGTGCTCCCTCTTCAAGAGATAATTCACCAGCAATCTTCTCCCAAGCAACTTTAGCATCCCCTTTCACAAGAAAGTTCATCTTGGCAACAACACCCTTCGCCTCTGCAGACCTCCCTCCCTTCACCAACCCCTCGACTAAACCCTTGACAGCCTCAAATGATGGGGCTGCCTTCATTGCAAAGCAGCTGTTACAAAGCCACAGTGCATCATCAAGCCTTTCCTTCTCGACCAAACTCTTAAACAGCAGGACATATGTCTGCGAGTGCACCGACACTCCCAAGTCACTCCTCCCCTCCCGCCTCTTCATCACCTTCATCCTCTTGAATACTCGCATGGCGGCCCCGACATTCCCCTCCTTGCAGTACCCCTGCACAAGCGCATTGTAAGTAACGTAATTGGGCAGCATGCCTTTTGACTCCATCACATCGAGCAGCTCCTCGCCCTTGAAGGTTTCCCCCTTCCTTGCAAACCACCGCATCCGGCAATTGTACGTGACGACATTTGGCTCCAGCTTGTTCTCATTGATTTCCTTGAGCAGCTTCTCAAACTCCTCGGCATCGTCCTGCTCGGAGAACCCAGCGAGGAGAGTATTGTAGGATATGATGTCCGCGGGCGGGCGATGCTTAAACTTCTTCTTGGCCATTTCATTGAGCAGCTTGCGGGCGGCGGGGAGCTCAGAGCTCTTGACCAGAGCGTGGAGGAGCACGTTGTGGGAGGCGCGGCCAGGGGCGACGCCGAGCGAGGACTCGGCGGATTTGAAGGTTGACTTGAGGTCGTCGATGCGGCCCGCGCGGAGAAGCGCGGAGAGGAGGGCGGAGAGGGAGACATCGGAGCGGGCGGCGGGGGCGGAGGAGGAGAAGGCACGGACGGCGTCGTCCGGGCCCGGGAAGAGGGAGAGGGCGCGCGCGAGGAGGCCGGGGGTGACCGGGGCGGAGGCGAGGAGCTGGTCGGGGGGGGCGGTGCGGCGTCGGCGGGATTGTGTCTGTATGAAATATTGCGGTCAGCAGGTGTGGGCGGGTAGCGGGTGTCTTGCCGTAATGCTCTTATGCTATCTAGTTGTGCTCTCCCGGTTGGTCCCGCGCGGACGGCGAAGCTGGAGAATCGATGATGGAGGCGCCGGGGCGCGCCGGCGCGGTGGCGGGGGGCGAAGGATCGACGTCCGGGAGCGCGGAGAGGCGGCGGAGGAGGTGGGCGGAGACGGCGGAGGGGTGGGGGTGGCGGCGGCGCAGGAGGGACGCCATGGTGATTGGTGAGCGAGCACGGGGTTTGCGAGGGTTTGGGCCTTGAGTTTGAGGGCACTTCCCCTTTCTGCTGCGGAAGCTTGCACAATTGCTACAGTCTGCCTGTAGCACTAGTCCATTTCGCAAAAAAAAAAAAAAAAAAAAAAAACTATGAAGGCCTCATACTACCATTTTGGTTAACCTGAAATTGTTTTTAAAAAAACTAAAATTGAACTTAAATAAGAACCGTATTAGATTGATCGTCGTTGTTTTAAATCTGAGCAGTGGGGTTATGAATTTCAGATGTTTTGACAGCCGACGATCCATTTCATTCCGTGCATGAATCACAGTGATTGGTAGAGTGGTTTTTCTGTTCAAAATGATATTTGGAACAAAGGAATAGCTCATGATGGTTTATTTAAATTTTCTTTATTATTTGTTTAGTTGCTAATTATGCGCTTATTTAAACTTTCTATTAGATGAGCTATTGTTCGACCAAAATGTTTGAGGAATACAAACATGAGAATGAGATCATGGCCCATGGGTATTTCCTGAAGTTGGTGCATATTTCTTCTCTCTTCGTGTGGTTTTATGAATTCACGTGTGAAGTAAAATAAACAGTTTCCTCGTCGTTTTTGTTTTAAAACCCCTTACTGCTCTTGATCTATGCTTCGTTTGTTGCTTATGGTGCAGGTGCATGGTTACAGGTGAAGTCTGCTGGCTCAGGCTCCTTGGCAAGAGCAGGCCAACACTTTGCTTCAAGTGAAACGAAATGGCACATTAACATGGCATTATTTTGGGAAGACAACTCAATGTATTTCATCAACTTTAGAAACATTATTCTTTCAAAACCAAAAAAACTGAAGATATTCATATCACAACAGCCAACAATGTGACATGGCAGCATAAAATGGCACCAGGAAGGGGGTTACGGAACAGTTGAGCTCTTGCCATCAAAACTGGTGATGATAACTCAAGGCCATTTTGTTACACAGACAAGGGGTCCTGAACAACCCGACAAGAGGAATAACAGGGAGGTACACAAGTGGATGTATTTCTAAAAGTTACCTCCGCCTCGGCGGATCAGAGGACCTGCGTTGTTGTTGTCGTTGTTGTTGTTGTCTGGCATTGGTATCCGGTTTCTCCGTGTCCGGCTGTTTGAGCTTTCTCACCATATCATCCGCATATCGTCGCCACATTGACTCTCGATCTTTGCTTGCCACTTTGCTGTACCTTGGATCAGATCTTAGAAGGTCTTTTGCTTCGCTCCAAGAGATAACCACAGTCTTTCCTCCTTCCGTCGTCCGAGTTGCTGCGTCTGGGGCAATCGCCTCAGACAGAAGTGCCCTGAAGTCACGGCGACAACGCTGCGGGGAAGTTATAGGAACATCAGGTCAGGTCAAAAGCATACCATAATTTGAGCATGTAAGCTCAGATGATACATATCGCGGCCAAAATGCTGCCACGTCTGCTTAAACAAAGAGGATATATTGAAGTAGCAGTGACCCAAGCATTGAAGCTCAAACATAAATACATGAGATAATACCATCCATAAAGACTTCCATACAATAGTTCATGTGAATCTGCTGAATATTTTGGCAAATTCCTCTGTCAAAGAAAATGATTGGAACAGGCCAACAGACTCAGAGCCCAAGAAGCAGACACAATAAGCAAGCAGCTAGCATACCAGACAGTTAGAATTTTTATTACAGTAGCTACAAAGGACCACCATAGTAGGAATATACCTCATATAAGTCCTTGACATGTTCACGGAATAACTTCTCGGCCTCACCTTGGCCTAAGTCCGGATTTACAGCACGACCTTGCGGATCCTTCTCAAGTTTTGGTTTGGATTCAGTCCATGATGCCTATGGAACGAAAACAACATAGTTAATGTCAGTTTATATTTTGCAAAGAGGCAACATGCCAATAATCAAAAGTGAGTGTATCCTAATATATCAAAAGGAAGTCACTTAAGGAGCAAAAGAAACAGATCGGCTGAACGTAAAAAAAGTACTATGACAAGTTCTCCCTCTGTAACGAAATATAAGAGCATTTAGATCACCAAAGTAGTGGTGATCTAAATGCTCTTATATTTCTTTACAGGGGAAGTACTTAAGACCAAGAAGCATGTACAGTTAAATAAAGAATAAATAAGTCAACCAAATCACCTTTGGATCTTTTATAGTTTCAACAAGCAAAGCCTGATACGAAGACGTGGCATCTTTTCTTCGGATCTTCAATTTTACTCTCTCCATTTCCTGCTCTTCCCTTTCTTTCCTTTTGCGAGTTTCGCGTTCCCTCTCCCTTAATTTGGCCTAACAATGCATACCACAGTATGTGTGAAACCACACGCGATAAATAAAGCATCGTACAGTTCATCAGCTAAGTTGACATACTTGTTCATCCACTTTGGCCTTTGCAGCTTGCTCCACTTCCCGTTCAGCTGATTTAAGTTCTGCTATGTATTCATTAAAAGCATTCTCTCTCTCTTCGTGCTTTACAGCTTTGTACCTTGGATCACTCCGGAAATTTTCTTTCACCTGTATGCAGTAGTATGATCCATGAAAGAAATGACAGATCAAAATTACATAAAATTGACAGATCAAAATCACATACTCCTACAACACTATACAAGTTTGACCCAAGTAAACAATCGGCTGTTTTATGTGAAGTTCAGAAGGGAAGGGACTATTGTAGGGTCACAATTGGTTCACACCAGCTAAACACAGTGATGTCATGCCATGTCAATGTAAACGCCGGAAAGATGAAACCTGTCCATGTGAAGATATATGGCTAACGTATCAAACAGACGATCATACTTCGGTAAAGCACATCCAGATGATTACCGGTTAGTGGTAATGGTAACTAGAAAAAAGGCATCAAAATGACAACTTTAAATCACAAACTTTCACTAGACAATACGGCTCCCTATGTCAGAGCCTCAGAGGCAGCTGTTTGACTTGGTCTATTGGTAAGTTTCAACTTTCCAGAAGAAATGGGCAAATCGACAAGTTACACAAATGTGTTACTCCCTCCGGTCCTTTTTACTCCGCATATTAGAGTTGTATCAAGTCAAACTTTGTAAACTTTGACCAAATTTATATTAAAAAATATCAACATATACAATACCAAATATATATACTATGAATCTACATTTCATAATGAATCCAATAATATTAATTTGACAATATGAATGTTGATACTTTTTTCTAAAAATTTGGTCAAAGTAGAGATGCTTTGACTTTGGACAAAACTTATATGCAGACTAAAAAGGACCGGAGGGAGTACAAAATATCATGAGTACATAATAATTTAAGTTTCACAATAGGAGAACGAACCCATTACTGCTGTCAATATTAGAAGATAACAAAATGAAATAATCTCTCTTTAATCTAAAATTGATTCCTCATCCTGGATCCAACTAAAAAAATCCTGGATCCACGTCATTCCAAACATAGCCAACTACTGTCTCCACTGGAACTGTCGTGTCACTCCACTAACTTTCGCGTCTAATCATGTGCTAAACCCTCAAACCGCCGCTTCACACCATACTACCTATACCTCTCACTGTTCTTTTGTTTCACAAACGAGGAGCGATACTCAAATTTTCGTTGACGGTTCATCGATCTGCAGCTGCCACTTCTGTCAATATCGGAAGCCTTTGGGGTCGCGTGGGTAGGGTAGTACAGGGAAGAGCGTCCAAGCGGCGATAGACACGGAGAAAGCCGTGCACATCTGTGCCTGGTTGTAGATGCCTTCAGATGCAAAGCCTGACCCTGCTGCTGCTGGCGAGTAACCCAAGGAAGAAAGATGGGGTATATTGTGGAGATGGGCGGTTGTTCAAAAATGATGCATTGTTAAACATTACTCCCTCCTTCCCATAACATAGGACGTTTTTTTATACTAGTGTAGTTTCAAAAAACGTCTTACATTATGGGACGCAGGGACTACTATTTGGTTTCTGCCAGAATTCATCACATCTTGATGAAGCAATTTTCTAGCCCCCAACCAACATTCCCTTTATGAGGGACTGATTGAGCCTATGCAGTGTTCGCCGTACAGCCTTATTGATTGTGTTCAAGTCATATTTAATCCAAATATGTGAACATGTACTGTGCAACTTATGAGCAAATGCTTTGATTTAGGCATATTATTATTATAACATACCCATCTCTCAAATTGCTTACTGACCAGTCGCTGCCTCAAGGAAAACACGGGAATAAGACTATCTTCACACAGAGAAGAAAGATAATAATATAGACTATCTTCATCACCATAACGTATTTTTTTTCTTAGTGTGGTAAAAGAAGAAAAAATGATGAGAGCACAAAATAACTGACTTCTTTTATTGCAATACAAATACAAATGTCTATACTAATATGTAAGTGCACGTAACAGAATATCATCACAAGGCAGATTATCATATTATCTTTACATAAATCAGATGTGCCTTCTTTGTTATTTAATCTTGACACGAGATATGTAGTGAAATGAGTACAAGGAACTTACTTTGGTCCAACGGCTAGTTGGGATTATATCTTTACATTCTCGAAGCATTGATTTGAAGTCAGTTATGACAGCATTTCGCGCTGATTGAACTTTCTCTTCAAGAGCCCTCACCCTGCTCAAACATTTGAAAATGTGTCAAGTAAATGTTGATAACCCAATGGTTTGATTTGAAAGATGAAACTGAAATTCAATAGGCGGCCATACTTCTCCTTGAAAAGAGCCTCCCTTTCTTTTTTATCCAAGGCTACAAATCTTGGGTCAGCACCCCATTTTCTTTCGAAATCCTGGTAACCTGGTTTTGAATCGATGCCCTGCAATGTATGTATTAAGGCATGACATTCAAGAAAGCAGCAGTTGCAAAAATAAGCAGCCATCGGATGCCCTAATTTAAAGGAAAACCTCAAGTAACTTGTAAAATGAATTAATAGCAATTAGTGAACCTCAGATGCTTCTTCTAATAGCTGTTTATATGCCTCAACGGCAGCCTTCTGAGCAGCTCTCTTCTCTTTTCGTTCCTCGTCAGCACGTGTCCGAACAAAGTGGTCAAATATAGCCCGTCTAGTCGAGTGACTTGGAATAGCCTGTAGTGGGGCAATCTAAAGTTAGTATCATTTGAATATAGAATTACTGCTGTAAAGCTAATAGTAGCAGCAGGCAAACCAAAAGAAAATATATTGTACTCCCTCCGTTCCATAATTCTTGTCGAACTAAAATATGACAAGAATTATGGAACAGAGGGAGCGCCTTACTACAGTAATAAGCATTATAAAGTAAGTTTCATGTATTTCATGTATGCCAAGTAATCAGTACTTCTACTTAAGCAGGAAGAAATACAATTTAGGGCCTACTTTGGAAAAGGGCAAATTTAGTGTTCTGAACATACAGTGTAGCAATCAGCTAATCATAATTGTTGTACTCCAACATGAGGTTTTGCTTGGAGCCTTGGATACAAATACAACATAACCAGGATTAGAAAAACAGAGCATAAATGGGCAGTTTGGCATTTGCTATGCTGTGCAGCATTGAGCTCCTGAATTTAGTTACTTATGCAGAATCTTTCCTGATTCGAGTAAACTTATTGTTATGGCTCTAAAGAAGAGGTTACCACAACCAAAAGTAGTAACACAGAAGCTACTTAAAGATAAACCAGAACCACAAGCACACAGAACACAGATTCTCTGAATGAGTAATCGCTGTAATTTGAACACAGATCACAATGAACTAGGTTCGTCAGTTTTTTTCCAGTTCGAAGGACAGGAGTTAGCCTTGAACAGCAGATACTCATAAGGACACTTTAGAGTTTACCTTTAACTGCAATCACAGTAAATCTACAGACATAACCACCAATTACAGTATCAATTCAATTACAGAAAGAAGGCACTGACTTTGCATCATTGAAACTTGAACCAAGTTGGATAGCTACGGTTATTTATTTTGATAGGATTAGGAAACTATATCACTGCCTTGAAAGGGAACACCTGGTGCAGAAGGAACAAAGAAACAAAAAGATCCTTGAGATCATTGGTCAGCATTCACTTTGTTATCCTTGTGACAAATGATAAGTCAAGATATGTTCAGGCTCGCTCTGGCCTTCGGCCAAGAATAAACAGAAAAGCATATAAACGGTTAGGTGTAATGTTATTCTCAGTATTCAGTCATGCAGAAAATCCAACAGTCCATTTAGAAGTTTCTAGTATTTCAATGAAAACCATCTGAATCAAAACTTCTCTTTGTGCGCTATGCGGGAGCTCTCCTCTTTCATACTACTATAGCACTCGGCAATCATAACTCTACACATAAACTACTTGGAAGAAAGATAATGCACCCATACAAGTAGAAATCAACTATGAAAAATTCTACATGGAGAGGAAGTGTCCCTGTTGGCCACAAATGATACTATGGAAGCAGGAGTACGGTCACAAACTTGGCAAACCATAAAGATCTCATGAAAGGCTATAATGACCAATTTCACAAACCTTAAATCGTGAATCGAATACTATTTTTGGCAGTTCCTTCTCCCACTTTGAAAATGGTGCTACTCCTCGTTCCTTTAGCATTTTCTGTGAAAGTTTAAAATGAACCCATGTCATGTTATTACTTCACAGCACCAACAAAAATCAGCAAATTTCATAAATAAACAATTTGCATTCAGTTATCTTGGTTCCGAATAACATAAAGTAGACAAAATTTCGCCTTGCCAAAAAAACCATGAAATAGCATATGGTTACATAATACAAACGAATTGAAAAGGCATCAAAGTTCATTGTCTTAAACTAGCATTTCAGGGAAAACCAAATCTTGTGGAGGAGAAAAAAGCTCCCTCGACATCTATTCTGAAATTCAAAATAACATCATGAAAATTACCTTAAACTCACGAATACAATCCTCTTTACTTGGTCCATGTTCCTCATCATCTGAATCTGAAGAGGAATCTGACATATTTTCATTGCCATTGTTATCCTTTGATTTCTCACCATTTTTTGAACCTTGCTGTTCCTTAGGTGCACCATCAGCTGGTTTAGATCCATTCAACTCGGATGCACTAGATGATGGAGTAGCAAGAGGAGAGGACACACTGAAAGCACCAGCGTCCTGCAATTTCTTCTTTATCAAATCCAAAGCAGAAGGCGATGCAGGGGCAACTGTTTGCCGAAGTGGCAACGAATCACGGCCACCTGTCTGTAAGGCAGGAGTACTTATTTCACCACTCGCCTCTCCCTTATTTGCTACTGTGCCAGCATCCTGCAGTGAAGTTGAACTTCCTTTCAAGTTGCCAGAATCAGCATTCTTGTTGAGTTCAGCCACCTCCGGCGGAAGTTGCCAGCTGCTAACCTGTTCAGCATCAGAATTAAGCCATATACTATAACAAATTCATGCGATACTGAAAGGCTACCCCACCAACCCAATGTAGTATATGTGCTGAGCTTCAAAACCATCATCAAGCACATACCTTTTGTTTATTGTCATAGTAATATTTCTTTCCATCACTTGTAGTTACTATGCTCCAGTCTGTGCCAGCAATTTTGTCCCTGACAAAGTGACAAAATGTAAGGTCCATGAAACACTATTTGTGGGCATGCACAGAAAAACAAATTGGCATGTTTATTCAGGTGAAGAGCAAAAGACCAAAGTGGATAAAGACATTCATAACAATGGCAGCTTCCAGAAATTTACATGCATGTTTGGAACACACTAGAAAGCCACTCAATTATTACAGCAGTCTGCACAAATTCATATATTCCTTGCAGGGCCTACATAGGGTTGGTCCTGACATGCAAAAGTGCATTTATGATAATATCTTAGATGGGTAGTATGGTACGAGCCATGGACAGGGGTGCATGGAAGCTTTGCTATCCATGTGCCAGAACCATGAGTTGGTTGCGAGATCTTATGGGTTTCACCTCTAGCCTACCCCCACTTGTTTGGGACTAAAGGCTTTGTTGTTGTTGTTGTTGTTGTTGTTGTTGTTGTTGTTGTTGTTGTTGTTGTTGTTGTTGGGTAGTATGTTACCAATCTAGATGGACAGGAAAAGTTGTTCAACAACATCTCAAACATTGATATTTCGCTGTATAATACTGCAATCATATTGAGCTGGAATACAACAAATAGAACATGTGAAATCATGCCAGATAATACAAGAAAACTAAAATATCCTGCCTTGTGGCGCCAATATCAAAATGTAACCAAGAGCAGGCTGGTCTTTTACACTACTCATAATTGCATTTTGTGGTTTATACTTTATACTATTTACCGATCGTCCCACATTTAACAAGACCTTATAATTAGTTGCTGTGCACATTATCATCCACAGGAAATTGTAGGTACAAGATGTTTTGTAAAACGCCTAAGAGTATAGAAGTGGGTCTGATCAAATTCAAGAAGGTTCTTACAACCCTCATATGCCAACATAAATTAGCCAAAGTAGCACAGGGTAAAATGAGCAGTTGCACGACATACCAAGAAGCTGGAACTGGTTGAGCTGCAACCTTCTCGAGCTATAGCAGAACAGGAAAAATGAGTTAGTTACATTGTGGTGCTAAATTGCCATGTCACAGACTAGAATGAAGTTATATTACTTGATAAAGCTATTCTTCGGTGCAACTACCTCCCCCTTATAACCAGGTGGTCTTTGATAAGTTGATTCCCCTGTCAAGGCATTGTAATAATATAAAACACCGGCTTCTGTTTTGTGTGCAGACCATGCATCTGAATCCTGAACTCCGGCCATACTTCTGTCCTCCAGCCCTTCAGCATTACACATAAATCATAAGAACTGGAGAATTAACAGGAACACCAAGACTCAACACGAACATCAGCTCCAGTAAAAAGAATACCTGTTGGATGTTGTTCAACTGAAGTATGAATGGACTGCACAGATCCTGGATTTACGGATGGTTGTTCTTTGGGATCACCAGTTGTAATGCCTGGTGGTTGGATGTTGGGCAAGGATGTAGTCACAGAAGAAGTTCCAACCATTGGTGTACCAAGAGGTCCAAGAGAGCCCGGTGGATATGAATGGAAGGGAGCCTGCTGAAAGCCAGTAGGTTGTGGAGGATATCCCCATAAAGGTTGAGGTGGATTACCAGGCGCTGAAGGATAGGATGGGGCTGAAGGATAGGATGGATAAAACTGTTGCTGAGTTGCCCGTGGAACAGCACCTGGTGCAGCACCTGATGGTGATGTTTGAGGCAAAGATGGGGCTGGACCTGTAGGCCTCTGAAGGAGGCTTGGTGGAGTTGACAAGTTTGAAGGACGTTGTCCAGGTGCAGAACCCCCAACAGCCCCAAATCCCTCAGGACGAGGTGGCAGTGACTGCACTGTATGGGGACTTACCTCTGGGGCACTTGGGGCATCCGACTTGGAAGCACCAACATCCAGGTTACCCTGTAATAATTCAAAAAAAATATTAGTGCCTCATTGACAAGATTCAAGCATATGGCAGCAAGCCAATCGAAGCATGCAGTGCTAAAAAAAAGCTGGAGGGCTCGGGGGTCAGGACTGTGCCTGTTGTGGGTTTGCACCATAAAGAATATTGGGCATCCTGGGTGGCACTGGAAATGGCAACCGAATAGATGCAGGAGGATTTGGTGCCATAGGTCCAGGGAATGGTGCACCTGGGCGAGGCAATTGCCCAGGAGCAGGAGGTTGCAAGGATGCTGGTGGAGCAAACATAGGGACTTGGACAGCATGGTTTGTCCTCTGAAAGAAAAGGTGGCATTAAGTGTTAGTGCGTTACAGAAGAGGATCGGTTCATTAAAAACTAATAACAAGAACAATAGTAATGCTAGTAATAATAAAGCCATGAGAAATTACAGTGTCAAGTTGAAACTGCTGACCAGTAGGCAGGCTAGCATTGGCATGTGAGACTACATTATATGAGAAAGAAGGCCTGTTCCCAAAATACTGCCGTGGAGCTGGTGGCTGGAGAGCCGCTGGAGGCATTGGACGAGCCATCAGAGCCTGGAAAGGAAGAATGGTAAGAATACTAGTTATGATAATCTAACTTGAACATCGTTGAGTTGTTTTGCAGCGATCATAAATATAGGTGTCAATAGTCAAATTTCTTTTACTCCTTTATTAAATGTTGCAGAAGCAGGATGCAAAGCCATGTACGTTTAGTTCCATTAAGAATTTTCAGTTGACTAATCATGAAGGCTACAGAAATGAAACATGCAGCAGGTTTATTACTGATTGAATAGGCTTCTAGGCATTCATATGAAAATTTCAGAATTCTTTATGCAAAGGTTCACGTCAGACGTCCGTGGACCGTGATAGAGAAAGGTAACCTATCTGTGTTTTCTGTCAGATGAAAAATCAAGCCAAAGAATGTTTTACCAAATGAAGGTCAAAAACAGTGCAGCAGGCATAACAACAAAGTTTCAAGATAATTGCAACATAGTAACATACACCTAAAAGAACAATTTATTTGACAAAAGCATGAACTAGGCATTCATGTTGAAGCTAACAGAAACAAACAAATTATCGTTTTTTTAACCGGAGTGATATATGAACCTCTTGGCAGGAGGACTAAAGTAGGATTATATATCAGTTTGAAATTACTAAGTTCAGAGTGTCCCTACATAAACAATACAAGGGACAGGCTTCTGCAATCAAAAATTGCATCATATATCTGCGGCTCAGCACCTATCATCAGAACTAAGTCACTAACCAAAATATATTCCCCGGCAATGCTAGCACCATGTATCCTTTGAACAAAGTTATAGCATTACCTATGCGGATCATACACCAAAATGCATGAGAGAAACAATTTTCTTAAATGAACGTCTGTTAATAGTTAGGTTATAAGCATATAAGCTGAAGAAAGGGATAGGATACTGATACTCTACCGGAGCGGAAGCTAGCTGCTGGTGGGCCAAACCGCTGCCCATATGCTGCGAGGGCGGCGCCCTGGGCAGAACGTTGTAAGAGAACGCGGGCGCCGGAGACGACGCCGGAGGCGCCATGTACGCCGGCGAGCCAGCGAACTGCGGCCGCGGCGGCGGCGGCCCTGGAGCGGCAGCCGAGGCAGGGGAAGCAGGCGGCGGTAGCACTGCGGCACTCGAGGTGGAGGTGGAGGTAGGAGTGGTAGCGGGCGGGGCATCCCCAGCTGCCACCTCTTCCACCGCTGGGGCCGCCGCAACGGCGCCAAGATCGGATGCTTCCTCTGGTTCCGCCACTGGGGCAGCTTCCTCAGCCCGAGATGGCTCATCCGGCTGCGGGTTGGCAGCGTCGGAGGCGACCACCTCCGGCGTCGCCATGGGAGTAGAGTGTGGCCTAGGGTTTTGTGAGGCGAACGGGGCCGGACGGGCGTCGCGAGAGAGAAGCAGCCAACGGATGAAGAGAAAATTAGACAGAGCGGAATCTTTGAATGGACCGTGGCTAATCAGGCTTGGGCTCGGCAGCACCTGAAAGGCCCACAATCTATGCGGTCCGTTTGGTTTTGTTTAAAAAAAACTAGGGTCCGTTTGGTTCGGGGGTTAGGTTTGAATGGGTGTGGATATCCCCGCCTCACAAGGGATAGCCTCCTTTTCCATACGGATCAACCGATTGATTAAATTAGTCGCGTCGTGAGCCATCGGATTCGTCCCTTCACAGATATTGGATCAGTCAATGCATGGCGCATCGCCCTCATCCCATCACCCCTAGCCGCATCGAAGCAAAAAAAAAAAAAACAAGTCAGCGGCGCTCCATCGCAACCTGTCGCAACATCGACGAAAAGCCGGTGATGCTTCATTGCAGCGCCACACCGGCGTAACGGTGCTCCAATGCAACACCGACGGCTCGTCGTAGCTTCATCGCAGCGACGGAAGCCGGCGGTGCTTCATTGCACCTCCGACAACGAAGCGGTGGTGCTCCCATTGGTCACGGCATTAACAAGATCGAGCACTCCCTAACTCCGGCGGACATGCTCCCAACTCCACTACTCGGGGCTCACAGCACGCCTCCGCTCGCAGCAGGGTTGCGAAGGCAAAAAAGACGGAATCACGAGGCGAGGTGGAAGGAGATGGATTCATGATGGAAGAAAAAAATGTGAGGTGAGGACGAAGGTAGAATAAAGGGGAAAGGGAAAAGAATAAGGCGTATGTGCATTTGGGGCCCACGTGGGACAAACGTCGATAGGACGAGGTGATTTACGCGTTGTGTGGATCAGCTGGTTCATTTGAGCACTTTTCCTTTTCTGGTTGGTTGAGTAGGGTGATAGGTGGTTGGAGATAGCCAAGTATGTGTTTGGTTTTGATGGATGAGTGGTGGATAAAAAATGTGAAAATAGTAACTAGTGAACATTTGCCAATGAGAAACTGTTAGTGAACGCCCTACCTGCCACACGATCTTGATCCTACGGTGCAATTTGGATGACTTTTTTACACTCAAAATTAAAGAAATACCATTGCAGTTTTGCGAACCACCCAAGTTCTCTAAATACATTGAAACTGCCAGACTAACATTCGCAAATGCCATCTCTCGTGGCCAACGTTTATCAGATATGCCAACCCTAAAAGTTATGATGAGCTTTTCTTATTGAGGTTGTTATATTGCCATATAAGTGCATCGCCAAGGTGGACCCTCAAACCATCCGCATACGTCTGGGCCGCGTTGTCTGGACACGGTTTGCCATCCAATGCGGGTCTGTATAGGTCCACTGAGCGGTCTGGACGTACTTTTTTCGGCAAACCCGAGACAAACGTGGGGCCTTGCGAGAGTCCGGACATGAGCCACGCAGGACTCTGACACCCTCAGCCCACCCAAAAACCCTTCCGGACCCCGCGCCTCCATCCTCCTCATTTTCTCTTATTTCTTTTTTCTCCCCTACCTTCGTCGTCGCTCCACCACCCCGGCCTCTACGCCACACCCCTGCGGGAACTTTACGTCTTCGTCATCTCCAGCGTTCCAGTCAGGCTCTACCCCGCTTCTCCTAAGTCGTTGTTCAACTTCTCTCCTCCGACCGCCTCGCTAGGTACCATCCACTACTACTATACTCACCATGCCCCGACACTTGTTCGATGCATTGTTGAAGCTAGAAAATTTGTCCCTTCTTCTTTCAAGCAATGGAATCTGATTTGGAGTACATATACAAGAACTATGTTGAGTCGTCTGACGGCTCGTCCGACGAGGAGAACTACACAAATGAGACGGCGATGATGCAGGCGGTCTTGAAGACGTGGGGCGTGCGGAGGAGCATGTTAGAGAAGCTTCGTCTTTCATCTATCATTGATGATTTAGAAGCTTTGGCGGAGGTTAGACCTCTATCTGAGCATGAAATGGGGATCAAGAGTCATTCGAATGCATAGATAGCTAGGCTGTTGCGTGGAGAGGAACTCATATGGTACCAACTTTCTAACCCCCAATTTATCCTGAAAGGCGATTCGAATAGTAGATATTTCCATGACGCGGAGGAGCTTGTGCAGGTGTGAAGGGGGACCGGAGGGGGTGGCGGGCGGGGCGAGGGTTTTTGTGACATGGGGATGGTGAGGGTTTTCTTTTTTTTTTAATTGGGTGGTGAGGGTTTTCTGTCCCACAAAGAGTTTCGGAGGCAACGGTTTGCTAGAGCCAACCGTGTGTGATTGACGTAACAGGCAAAATGAAAGTCATTACACACGGTTCCAATTTTGGGAACCGTGTGTCATTGAAGTACTACCTCCGTCCTGGTTTATTGCCCCCCTTTGTAATTTGTACCAAATTTTGATCAAATATTTAACTAACAAATGTTTATGCACATCACCAAAAATTATATCATTGAACACTATCACTATTGCAGGATGCTGCTAACGCGACACTACGATTAGAGACACTTCGACAAAACTATGTACAATGCAATAATCGCAAACGATGGTGTAAAAAAACCATCAAAAATGTGCAAAACATTTGCGATGGAGGATGCATCAAATACGGTTCAGATTGTAGTTGCATGTGCGATGCAGGGCTTACAGTTCAGCTCAATTAACTGTTTGCGATGAGGAGGAACAAAAGAAACGGATAGCCAGATAAAGATGTGTGCAATATACAACATACGGTTCACTCGGATGAACTGTTTGTGATTAGGCAACACAAAAAAAAAACTGTCAGCCAGATCAAGGTGTGTGCGATATACGTCATGCGGTTCAATCGGATGAACTGTTTGCGTCGAGACATGAGAACAAAAACGGTTCAAACTAACAAGATGTGTGTGATACGCGGCAAACAAGTCTGTAATCGGAAATGTGTGTGAAGACCGATAACAACGTAGATGATTACTGCTAACAAGCTATGTGTGTTGTGAGCAAACGATTGCTGGTATACAATTGTGAGTGATTGATGAAAACATCACCGACGGGTTCCATTGTTTAGTCCGTGTGCGATGTGATTTTCTCTGTCCGCACAACATCTATGCTCTATCTACAGAGCATCAACATATATACTTAAAAATACAGTATTGCATAACCAAATTAAGCATACAACTAAATCATTGTTAGCGCGCTTTGCCGCGCCCATGCATTTCTTCGGTATAATGGTAGGAAATTCGTAAATATATGATGAAATGAAATATGGATGTTAAATACTCTCTTCGTCCATAATATAAGACATTATTACATTCAATATGCTAATATAAGGCGCTATTACATACAATATGCAAGCATATTGAATGTAATAACGTCTTATTTTATGGAACTGAGGGAGTACAACAAAATAAGTTGCTTGGGTTTAAGGACAACAAACTGAATATTCAGGTTAGCAAAACAGAGCACCGGCACTTGTTTTAGCAGCGTAATGTGTGTACTGCAGTTGCAAGATCAGACACAAAAATCTTATTCTAACCAGCTGCAAGTTTTAGCAACAGCATCAGGTTGTAAGGTAAAAATACAGCTCTAAAGTTGATGTACAATCAGCCTTAAACTGAAATCATAAACACCCATCAACTTGTTTGATCTTCGTTTTCCCTATTTTTTAGCCTAGCTCGTTGTTCTTGCCCATCATACGAAACACTTGGTTCTTGATTTCACATCTTATTGGCAGTTTATCAACTCATCATTTGATAACCCTAGTCCTCGCTGATGCACTGATTTGTTTTGTTTCATAATCTGTAGTAATAAATATATTATAAAGGGATGATAAATTGGTGAAAGTATAGTTTTATCTATTGTATACCAGCAATTATATTGAGCAGCAGACCATTACAAACCATTATATCAAGTAAAAAAATTGTTTTAAAGGTTTAATAATACTATCAGCCAAAAAACATGTAATCATGAAATGCAGATTAGCAATAAGTGCTTGTCATCAAAACATCAGGAGAAGTATACAAAAAGAAAGGAAAAACAATTCCATGCTTTTGAAATTTGAATAAATAGGTTGATTTTTCCAGTTCTTGTAAGTTCACAGCAAAGAACAAATATGTATGTCATCAAAGGGACCATGACATTACTACACCATCTAGGAAAAGTCATTATTACCCGTCTTTACAAATGTTAGATTAACCCTCACTATTTTAAGAGAAAACCTTCACTGCGTGATCTCGATTATATCAGTATGAGTATTGTTTTTTATCCCGTACTTTGCATAATTTGTCCAACTAAATGTTGCATTTGTGTGACCTTGTAAGATTAGCAGGATAGTAATTGATAATACTATTTCACAAAATAAGAGACATAGTTAAGTTTACAGTCTAAATATTGAACAATAAAAAGGCGAGACAACAAAAGATACTGCTTTTACTTTATAACCTGAAGCACCACAAAGGGAAACATCACAAAAGTTTCTAGAAGTTATACTTCTACAACATCATAACCTGAAGGCAAGTATGTACCTGAGATAATCGATTGAACGCAAAGATCCATTTTACTTGGAGCATGCTGGAAATCAGATCAACAAATAGAGAATTATAGAAGAAAATTAAAAGCCGCTATCCACCAGAGATTCAAAACTGAAGAATTCCTCAAATGTCGTAGTAATAAACTGTCCAGCAGCCATCGGAGATTAAAGTAAAGAAATCCCAAATCAATATGCCAAAACCAGCCTCCAAGTTTTACCCAAATTAGTTGACCAAATCAGTATGAACACCGCCTGCACAAAATATTGATTGGGGGATATTAGAACATGTAATCATTTGGTGGAAGGACTCGTACATGAAAGAAACAAATGTGGATAGAGGGTAACCTTGCCATGAACCATGCTACTAGAGGTTCAGCTGCTGGAGTAGGAAGGTTGCAGATTCTTGTACAGAGGAAAATACAAAGTCACACTTGTATTAAGCGTCGCCGGTGCGTGACACATCATGAATGGATCCAGAAACTGAAGATTGGTTACCCAGCAGATCGAAACTCCTGCAGGAACGTGGTACAACCAAAACCACATCAAATCGGGATGACTTCAGGAGGGCCATGCTACTCGCTGAATATTAAGTGCTCACACCTGAAACCGGATCCAGAAACTGAAGAGTAAGCGCTCGCACCTTAAACCAGCAGATCAGGTTCACCATAGAACGAACAGATGGGAACATACAGAACGCAAGATCGGGAAGGAAGAGAAGAAATCAACATCAAACTGATAGATGGGGAACATGCAATTAAGGTGGCTGGAAGGGTCAGAGGCACGATATCATCCGGATTAGGAGCAGGCGGATCAAGACGATGAGCTTCGTGAGGCGGGGGTCGGCCGGAGGTAGACATCTGCGGGTGGCGGCATGGCACCGTCCAACCTTTCTACCTCATAGGTGGATCAACTGGCTCCTCGGAGGCCACTTCTGGTGGCGCTGTAGCCGGACAAGTGCCGTGTTGCCGTCGGCGGCGTCGCTAGAGGGTAGGGAAGAGGAACGACCTGAATCAATTGCGGCTGCAGAAGGTCAGGAGGAGGGGAGGGGAGAGGATGGATCGGCAGGACAGTGGACTGATCAGATAGTTGGGCCGCGCGCACAGGCCCAATCAACCAGGACACACGGATTTTTCCACTGGAGTAGCATCCCCTAGGACAGTCGGGCCAGGAAACGGCAGACGTGGCGCACAAATCAGATCTGACAGCCAGAAACGTCCAGATCACGAAAACGGACGACCAAAAATGCTGATCGCTGGGAGAGCTTGGTTTAGGCTCGGTTTTACTGTCCTTAATTATACAAGTGACTACACATATAACATTTCCACACACCAAAGTAAGCAATTACATGCATACTAAAGTAGGAGAAATGAGGATCTAATCATCTACTTATTGCTGTGACGACGCTTGCCATTGCTCTGCTTCCGGCTGGATCACTGGCTATTTTGGGGAAGGAGGCACTTCCTCATGTCAATGATCCGCCTGTACATGTCGTAGCTCGTGTACGCCTCCTTGGCCGCATACACGATGTGAGCTTTGTCGAGTTTCTCCATCCAGGCCGAGTGCCAGACACGCTTGTCCTTGTTGCATGAATCATTCATGTCTCTGTAGTAGGGGTCGATGATGGCCTCGGCGAGGTGAACCAGTGAGTCCTTCTCATGCTCCTTGCTGCCTTATATCTTATATTGGCCCTAGATGTCAACAAGATTTTGGCAGGCGATGCTCGAATTCTCGAGCGCCTTTACATCGTTGGTGATGTTCACCGTAGCAAATATATAGTGAGGGCTTTTGACAAACCTAGCGATGTGCTCGCAAGACCTTGTAGCCAGGCAGTAGTGGTAGATGAGGACATGGTGGCGCACGCACATCTTGGCGGGTGTACTCGAGGTCGAGCCCGACCACCTTGTACTTCTCCTCGGCAAGCAACAGCTCCATGATGTGGATGGAGTGCTCCACCCAGACCGGGTCGTTGGTGTACACCACCGAGAGGTCCATGAACCTTCTGTGGGTGTCCACCATGGCACGCATGGTGAACTGCTGCTCGTCGTCGGCAGCCGCTCGGAGCGCCATTGGAGCCGCACAGGATACCCTCTAAGAATTTCTCGTGGTGGGTGTGCTTCTTGCAATGGTGGGGCGCGATCGAAAGGTTGGCCGCTGTAATAAATGGGGGCCGGCTGGCCTATAATCGTCACGTCTTGTCACAGCGTTCATAGCGGAGGATTCCAGTGCATGCTTGATAACACCGCACCGCACGCGTGGGCTCGAAGAGGCGCCAAATGTATCGTCGGTGAGCCTGTTCCCGCGCTACCGCACAGTTTACAGCAAAAGGTTCCCGCCCGACTAGTTTGGCCACGCGTCGGCTAGAAGAGGGACGAATCATGGGCATTTATTGGCAAAAAGCTTTGTAAAAATGAAGTGTATGGAATGACTTCGGTCATAATTTTACCCATAGGTGATAAGGTCAAAGGTACACAGAAGGGTGATGATGGACACTTGGAGTGCGATAATTAATTCTGCGCTCTACAGGGCACACGGTGAAAGTGAAGGAAATATGCCCTAGAGGCAATAATAAAGTTGTTATTTATATTTCCTTATATCATGATAAATGTTTATTATTCATGCTAGAATTGTATTAACCAGAAACTTAGTACATGTGTGAATACATAGACAAACAGAGTGTCACTAGTATGCCTGTACTTGACTAGCTCGTTAGTCAAAGATGGTTAAGTTTTCTAGCCATAGACAAGAGTTGTCATTTGATGAACGGGATCACATCATTAGAGAATGATGTGATTGACTTGACCCATCCGTTAGCTTAGCACTATGATCGTTTAGTTTATTGCTATTGCTTTCTTCATAACTTATACATGTTCCTATGACTATGAGATTATGCAACTCTCGAATACCAGAGGAACACTTAGTGTGCTATCAAACATCACAACGTAACTGGGTGATTATAAATATGCTCTACAGGTGTCTCCGATGGTGTCTGTTGAGTTGGCATAGATCGAGATTAGGATTTGTCACTCCGATTGTCGGAGAGGTATCTCTGGGCCCTCTCGGTAATGCACATCACTATAAGCCTTGCAAGCAGTGTGACTAATGAGTTAGTTACTTGATGATGCATTACGGAACGAATAAAGAGACTTGCTGGTAACGAGATTGAACTAGGTTGCCGACGATCAAATCTCGGGCAAGTAACATATCGATGACAAAGGGAACAACGTATGTTGTTATGCGGTTTGACCGATAAAGATTTTCGTAGAATATGTAGGAACCAATATGAGCATCCAGGTTCCGCTATTGGTTATTGACCAAAAATGAGTCTCGGTCATGTCTACATAGTTCTCGAACCCGTAGGGTCCGCACGCTTAACGTTCGATGACGATTGATATTATGAGTTTATGTGTTTTGATGTACTGAAGGTAGTTCGGAGTCCCGGATGTGATCACGGACATGACGAGGAGACTCGAAATGGTCGATACATGAAGAGTGATATATTGGAAGGTTATGTTTGGACACCGGAATGGTTTCGAACGAGTTCGGGCATTTACCGGAGTGCCGGGGGGTTACCGAAACCCCCCCAGGGGCTTAATGGGCCTACATGGGCTTTAGTGGAAGAGAAAGGAGGCGGCCAAGAGGTGGGGCGCCCCCAAGCCCAATCCGAAGTGGGAAGGGGGTCGGCCCCCCTTTCCTTCTTCTACTCTTCCCCTTCCTTCCCCTCCTATTAGGACTAGGAAAGGGGGGAAACCTACTCCTAGTAGGAGTAGGATTCCCCCCTTTGGGGGCGCACCATGAGGCCGGCTGGTCCCCTCCTCCCCTCCTTTATATACGGGGGAGGGGCACCCCATAGACACACAAGTTGATTGTTTAGCCGTGTGCGGTGCCCCCTCCACAGATTTCCACCTCGGTCATATCGTTGTAGTGCTTAGGCGAAGCCCTGCGTCGGTAACTTCATCATCACCGTCATCACGCCGTCGTGCTGACGAAACTCTCCCTCGGCCTCAACTAGATCAAGAGTACGAGGGACGTCACCGAGCTGAACGTGTGCAGATCGCGAAGGTGCCGTGCGTTCGGTACTTGATCGGTTGGATCGCAAAGACGTTCGACTACATCAACCGCGTTAGTTAACGCTTCCGCTTTCGGTCTAAGAGGGTATGTAGACACACTCTCCCTCTCGTTGCTATGCATCTCCTAGATATATCTTGCGTGATTGTAGGCAATTTTTGAAATACTGCGTTCCCCAACAGTGGCATCAGAGCCGAGTCTATGCGTAGATGTTATATGCACGAGTAGAATACAAAGGAGTTGTGGGCGTGGGTATATACATATTGCTTGCCGTCACTAGTTGTTTCTTGATTCGGCGGTATTGTTGGACGAAGTGGCCCGGACCGACATTACATGACCGCGTTCATGAGACTGGTTCTACCGATGTGCTTTCCACACAGGTGGCTGGCAGGTGTGAGTTTCTCCCACTTTAGTTGAATCGGATTCAATGAACAGAGTTCTTTCTGAAGATCAAAAAGCAATCACTATACCACGTTGTGGTTTTTATGCCGTAGGTAAGAACGGTTATTGCTAAGCCCGTAGCAGCCACGTAAAACTTGCAAAAACAAAGTAGAGGACGTCTAACTTGTTTTTGCAGGGCATGTTGTGATGTGATATGGTCAAGACATGATTATATAATTTGTTGTATGAGATGATCATGTTTTGTAACACAGTTATCGGCAACTGGTAGGAGCCATATGGTTGTCTCTTTTATTATATGAAATGCAATCGCCATGTAATTTCTTTACTTTATCACTAAGCGGTAGCGATAGTTGTGGAAGCAATAGTTGGCGAGACGACAACGATGCTTCGATGGAGATCAAGGTGTCAAGCCGGTGACGATGGTGATCATGACGGTGCTTTGGATATGGGGATCAAAAGGCACAAGATGATGATGGCCATATCATATCACTTATTTGATTGCATGTGATGTTTATCCTTTATGCATCTTATTTTTCTTAGTACGGCGGTAGCATTATAAGATGGTCTCTCACTAAATTTCAAGGTATAAGTGTTCTCCCTGAGTATGCACTGTTGCTACAGTTCGTCGTGCGGAGACACCATGTGATGATCGCGTGTGATAAGCTCTACGTTCACATACAACGGGTGCAAGCCAGTTTTGCACACGCAGAATACTCGGGTTAAACTTAACGAGCCTAGCATATGCAGATATGGCCTCGGAACACTGAGACCGAAAGGTCAAGCATGAATTATATAGTAGATATGATCAACATAGTGATGTTCACCATTGAAAACTACTCCATCTCACGTGATGATCGGACATGGTTTAGCTGATATGGATCACGTGATCACTTAGATGATTAGAGAGATGTCTATATAAGTGGGAGTTCTTAAGTAATATGATTAGCTGAACTTTAATTTATCATGAACTTAGTACCTGATAGTATTTTGCATGTTTATGTTGTTGTAGATAAATGGCCCGTGATGTTGTTCTGTTGAATTTTAATGCGTTCCTAGAGAAAGCTAAGTTGAAAGATGATGGTAGCAACTACACGGACTGGGTCCGTAACTTGAGGATTATCCTCATTGGTGCATAGAAGAATTACGTCCTGGAAACACCGCTAGGTGCCAAACCCGTTGCGGGAGCAACTCTAGATGTTATGAACACCTGGCAGAGCAAAGCTGATGACTACTCGATAGTTTAGTGTGCCATGCTTTATGGATTAGAACCTATACTTCAACGATATTTTGAACGTCATGGAGCATATGAGATGTTCCAGGAGTTGAAGTTAATATTTCAAGCAAATGCCCGGATTGAGAGATATGAAGTCTCCAATAAGTTGTATAGCTGCAAAATGGAGGAGAATAGTTCTGCCAGTGAACATATTTTGAATGTCTGGGTACTACAATCATTTGACTCAGCTGAGAGTTAATCTTCCGGTTGATAGTGTCATTGACAAAGTTCTTCAATCACTGCCACCAAGCTACAAAAGCTTTGTGATGAACTATAATATGCAAGGGATGGATAAGACAATTCCCGAGCTCTTCGCAATGCTAAAGGTTGCGGAGGTAGAAATCAAGAAGGAGCATCAAGTGTTGATGGTCAACAAGACCACCAGTTTCAAGAAGAAGGGCAAAGGGAAGAAGGGGAACTTCAAGAAAAACAACAAGCAAGTTGTTGCTCAAGTGAATAAGCCCAAGTCTGGACCTAAGCCTGAGACTGAGTGCTTCTACTGCAAAGGGACTGGTCACTGGAAGCGGAACTGCCCCAAGTATTTGGCGGAAAAGAAGGATGGCAAAGTGAAAGGTATATTTGATATACATGTTATTGATGTGTACCTTACTAATGCTCACAGTAGTGCCTGAGTATTTGATACTGATTCTGTTGCTAATATTTGCAACTCGAAACAGGGACTACGGATTAAGCGAAGATTGGCTAAGGACGAGGTGATGATGCACGTGCGAAATGGTCCCAAGGTCGATGTGATCGCCGTCGACACGCTACCTCTACATCTACCTTCGGGATTAGTTTTAGACCTGAATAATTGTTATTTGGTGCCTGCGTTAAGCATAAACATTTTATCTGGATCTTGTTTGATGCGAGACGGTTATTCATTTAAATCAAAGGATAATGATTGTTGTATTTATATGAGTAATATCTTTTATGGTCATGCACCCTTGATGAGTGGTCTATTTTTACTAAATCTCGATAGTAGTGACACACATATTCATAGTATTGAAGCCAAAAGATATAAGTTTAATAATGATAGTGCAACTTATTTGTGGCACTGCTGTTTAGGTCATACTGGTGTAAAGTGCATGAAGAAACTCCATGCTGATGGGCTTTTGGAATCACTTGATTATGAATCACTTGATGCTTGCGAACCATGCCTCATGGGCAAGATGAATAAGACTCCGTTCTCCAGACCAATGGAGCGAGCAACAGACTTGTTGGAAATAATGCATGCTGATGTATGTGGTCCGATGAGTGTTGATGCTCGCGGCAGGTATTGTTATTTTCTGACCTTCACAGATGATTTGAGAAGATATGAGTATATCTACTTGATGAAACATAAGTCTGAAACATTTGAAAAGTTCAAAGAATTTCAGAGTGAAGTGGACAATCATCGTAACAAGAAAATAAAGTTTCTATGATCTGATCATGGAGGAGAATGTTTGAGTTATGAGTTTGGTCTTCATATGAAACAATGCAGAATAGTTTCGCAACTCACGCCACCTGGAACACCACAATGTAATGGTGTGTCTGAACGTCGTAATCGTACTTTATTAGATATGGTGCGATCTACGATGTTTCTTACTGATTTACCGCTATCGTTTTGGGGTTATGCTTTAGAGACGACTGCATTCACCTTCTCACCCGTAGCGATACTTAAGTCTGTCCGAATCATGTTAGCAATTGCCGCATTTTACGATTATGAAATTTGGCAAATGGATGTCAAAATTGCATTCCTTAATGGATATCTTAAAGAAGAGATGTATATGATGCAACCAGAAGGTTTTGTCGATCCAAAAGGTGCTAACAAAGTGTGCAAGCTCCAGCGATCCATTTATGGACTGGTGTAAGCCTCTCGGAGTTGGAATATACGCTTTGATAGTGTGATTAAAGCATATGGTTTTATACAAACATTTGGAGAAGCCTGTATTTACAAGAAAGTGAGTGGGAGCTCTGTAGCATTTCTGATATTATATATGGATGACATATTGTTGATCGGAAATGATACTGAATTTCTGAATAGCATAAAAGGATACTTGAATAAGAATTTTCCAATGAAAGTCCTCGGAGAAGCTGCTTATATATTAGGAATCAAGTTTTATATAGATAGATCAAGACGCTTAATTGGACTTTCACAAAGCACATACCTTGATAAAGTTTTGAAGAAGTTCAAAATGGATCAAGCAAAGAAAGGGTTCTTGCCTGTGTTACAAGGTATGAAGTTGAGCCATACTCAATGCCCGACCACTACAGAAGATAGAGAGAAAATGAAAGTCATTCCCTATGCTTCAGCCATAGGTTCTATCATGTATGCAATGCTGTGTACCAGACCTGATGTGTGCCTTGCTATTAGTTTAGCAGAGAGGTACCATAGTAATCCAGGAGTGGATCACTGGACAACGGTCAAGAACATCCTGAAATACCTAAAAAGAACTAAGGATATGTTTCTCATTTATGGAGGTGACAAAGAGCTCGTCATAAATGGTTACGTCAATGCAAGCTTTGACACTGTCCGGATGACTCTAAGTCACAAACCGGATACGTATTTATATTGAATGGTGGAGCTGTCAGTTGATGCAGTTCCAAGTAGAGCGTCATGGCGGGATCTACGTGTGAAGCGGAGTACATAGCTGCTTCGGAAGCAGCAAATGAAGGAGTCTGGACGAAGGAGTTCATATCCGATCTAGGTGTCATACATAGTGCATCGGGTCCAATGAAAATCTTTTGTGACAATACTGGTGCAATTGCCTTGGCAAAGGAATCCAGATTTCACAAGAGAACCAAGCACATCAAGAGACGCTTCAATTCCATCCTCGATCAACTCAAGGAGGGAGACATATAGATTTGCAAAATACATAAGGATCTGAATATTGCAAACCCGTTGACTAAGCCTCTCTCACAATGATCAACACCAAGACTCCATGGGTGTTAGAATCATTACTATGTAATCTAGATTATTGACTCTAGTGCAAGTGGGAGACTGAAGGAAATATGCCCTAGAGGCAATAATAAAGTTGTTATTTATATTTCCTTCTATCATGATAAATGTTTATTATTCATGCTAGAATTGTATTAACCAGAAACTTAGTACATGTGTGAATACATAGACAAACAGAGTGTCACTAGTATGCCTCTACTTGACTAGCTCGTTAATCAAAGATGGTTAAGTTTCCTAGCCATAGACAAGAGTTGTCATTTGATGAATAGGATCACATCATTAGCGAATGGTGTGATTGACTTGACCCATCCGTTAGCTTAGCACTATAATCGTCTAGTTTATTGCTATTGCTTTCTTCATAACTTATACATGTTCCTATGACTATGAGATTATGAAACTCTCGAATACCGGAGGAACACTTAGTGTGCTATCAAATGTCACAACGTAACTGGGTGATTATAAAGATGCTCTACAGGTGTCTCCGATGGTGTTTGTTGAGTTGGCATAGATCGATATTAGGATTTGTCACTCCGATTGTCGGAGAGGTATCTCTGGGCCCTCTCGGTAATGCACATCACTATAAGCCTTGCAAGCAGTGTGACTAATGAGTTAGTTACGATATGATGCATTACGGAACGAGTAAAGAGACTTGCCGGTAACGAGATTGAACTAGGTTACCGACGATCGAATCTCGGGCAAGTAACATACGGACGACAAAGGGAACAACGTATGTTGTTATGCGGTTTGACCGATAAAGATCTTCATAGAATATGTAGGAATCAGTATGAGCATCCAGGTTCCGCTATTGGTTATTGACCGGAAATGAGTCTCGGTCATGTCTACATAGTTCTCGAACCCGTAGGGTCCGCATGCTTAACGTTCGATGACGATTGGTATTATGAGTTTATGTGTTTTGATGTACCGAAGGTAGTTCGGAGTCCGGATGTGATCACGGACATGACGAGGAGTCTCGAAATGGTTGAGACATGAAGATTGATATATTGGAAGGTTATGTTTGGACACCGGAATGGTTTCGGACGAGTTCGGGCATTTACCGGAGTACCGGGGGGTTACTGGAACCCCGTGGGGGCTTAATGGGCCTACACAGGCTTTAGTGGAAGAGAGAGGAGGCGTCCAAGAGGTGGGGCGCACCCCCCAAGCCCAATCCGAATTGGGAAGGGGGTCGGCCCCCCTTTCCTTCTTCTCCTCTCCCCCTTCCTCCCTCCTCCTATTAGGACTAGGAAAGGGGGAAACCTAGTCCTAGTAGGAGTAGGATTCCCCCCTTTGTGGGCGCACCATGAGGCCGCCCGCCCCCTCCCCTCCTTTATATATGGGGGAGGGGACACCCCATAGACACACAAGTTGATTGTTTAGCCGTGTGTGGTGCCCCCCTCCATAGATTTCCACCTCGGTCATATCGTTGTAGTGCTTAGGCGAAGCCCTGCGACGGTAACTTCATCATCACCGTCATCACGCCGTCGTGCTGACAAAACTCTCCCTCAGCCTTAGCTAGATCAAGAGTATGAGGGACGTCACCGAGCTGAACGTGTGCAGATCACGGAGGTGCCGTGCGTTCGGTACTTGATCGGTTGGATCGCGAAGACGTTCGACTACATCAACCGCGTTAGTTAACGCTTCCACTTTCGGTCTACGAGGGTACGTAGACACACACTCACCTCTCGTTGCTATGCATCTCCTAGATAGATCTTGCATGACCGTAGGAAAATTTTGGAATACTATGTCCCCGAACAGGAAGAAACCAACTGTGTGCAATAATGTCAAAGATCACAGTCGAGTTAGCAATACAGATCATGTGCTGTGAGATCGACAAGGTAAATAGATTCGAGAATGGTTAATAAAATCTAAGACCTTGCATATTAAGGTCAAAATAGTGCTACCAATATACGAGTCTCATACCATGCCATTTCAACGATTGTACCACAAAAGCTCGAAATATTACAATGTTTAAATTCCAAAGTTACATGGCTCAAATTCGAAAATTACAATGTTCAAACTGATATTAGAAATGAAATTCAGCTCATCAGCTGCAAATGCTCACGCTGATCCACTGAACATGGATATCAGAGAGGTTCAAACTAATATTACCACTTCTAAGTCTTGTTTCGAAACCTCACAATTTTTGCAAAGGGATCAGCCACTGAGAAGTCATGTATGGGGTTGACACGATGACTTCCGATTACTCTGTCATCTGAAGTTCCAAAATGAAATTCAGCATTTTTGGAGCCTATTCCATTTTGCCGCAGGCGCCAGCGCTGATCAACAAACCATTCATTTTTGCGAAAAAAGTAGGGCAAACCTCATTTCCTTCAGCACCCTTGCTCTGAGAGCAAAGAACCTGGCGAATATAAGGTCCCTCGGTAGGAGTTCAAAGTAATTTCTGAGAGATGCAGAACTAGGCATTCGACGTGAATGTTATATTGTATCACATTATCCACCACTTGGCCTAATCTTATCTGCAAAAGAAGAAAACGTGTTAGTGCCTACATGCAGTTTTGAACATTACTACAGTCCTATTTGGTTTGCAGGATTTGTAAAATGCACTAACATGCCATCTTCGATCTGACATGATTAACATGGACATTTGATTACATTTTAGAAAAATGTAGCAGATACGTCTATTTTGCATCATGCTTTTATATCGATATTTATTGCATTATGGGCTGTTATTACACATTATGTCACAATACTTATGCCTATTCTCTCTTAATTGACAAGGTTTACAAGAAGAGGGAGAATGCCGGCAATTGGAATTCTGGGCTAGAAAAGGAGCAAATATTAGAGACCTATTCTGCACAACTCCAAAAGTCCTGAAACTTCATGGGAGCACGTTTCAGAATATATAAAAAATATTGGGAGAAGGAAGTACCAGAGGGGGCCGCCCACCATCCACGAGGGTGGGGGGCGCGCCCTACCCCCATGGGCGCGCCCCCTGCCTTGTGGGCCCCCTGGCAGGCCTCCGGTGCCCATCTTCTGCTATATGAGGTCTTTTGCCTTGGAAAAAATCATAAGAAAGCTTACGGGACGAAACTCCACTGCCACGAGGCGGAACCTTGGCAGAACCAATCTAGGGCTCCGGTGAAGCTGTTCTGCCGGGGAAACTTCCCTCCGGGAGGGGGAAATCATCACCATCGTCGTCATCATCGATCCTCTCATCGGGAGGGGGTCAATATCCATCAACATCTTCACTAGCACCATCTCCTCTCAAACCCTAGTTCATCTCTTGTATCCAATCTTTGTCTCAAAACCTCAGATTGGTACCTATGGGTTGCTAGTAGTGTTGATTACTCCTTGTAGTTAATGCTAGTTGGTTTATTTGGTGGAAGATCATATGTTCAGATCCTTTATGCACATTAATACCCTCTGATTATGAACATGAATATGATTTGTGAGTAGTTACGTTTGTTTCTGAGGACATTGGAGAAGTGTCGCTTTAAGTAGTCATGTGAATTTAGTATTCGTTCGATATTTTGATGAGATGTATGTTGTCTTTCCTCTAGTGGTGTCATGTGAACGTCGACTACATGACACTTCACCATTATTTGGGCCTAGAGGGAGGCATTGGGAAGTAATAAGTAGATGATGGGTTGCTAGAGTGACAGAAGCTTAAACCCTAGTTTATGAGTTGCTTCGTAAGGGGTTGATTTGGATCCATATGTTTCATGCTATGGTTAGGTTTACCTTAATACTTATTTTGTAGTTGCGGATGCTTGCAAGAGGGGTTAATCATAAGTGGGATGCTTTTCCAAGGAAGGGCAGCACCCAAGCACCGGTCCACCCACATATCGAATTATCAAAGTACCGAACGCGAATCATATGAACGTGATGAAAACTAGCTTCACGATAATTCCCATGTGTCCTCGGGAGCGTTTTCCTTTATATAAGAGTTTGTCCAGGCTTGTCCTTTGCTACAAAAAGGATTGGGCCATCTTGCTGCACCTTATTTACATTTATTACTTGTTACCCGTTACAAATTACCTTATCACAAAACTATCTGTTACCGACAATTTCAGTGCTTGCAAGGAATACCTTACTGAAAACCGCTTGTCATTTCCTTCTGCTCCTCGTTGGGTTCGACACTCTTACTTATTGAAAGGACTATGATAGATCCCCTATACTTGTGGGTCATCAAGACTCTTTTCTGGCACCATTGCCGGGGAGTGAAGCGCCTTTGGTAGGTGGAATTTGGTAAGGAAAATTTTATATAGTGTGCTGAAATTTACTGTCGCTTGTTACTATGGAACATAATCCTTTGAGGGGCTTGTTCGGGGTATCTTCACCCCGACCAGTAGAGCAAAGAGTTGCTCCTCAACCTACTGAATCTACTGAAAATGTTTACTTTGAAATTCCTTCGGGTATGATAGATAAACTGCTAGCTAATCCTTTTACAGGAGATGAAACATTGCATCCCAATTTGCACCTAATTTATGTGGATGAAGTTTGTGGATTATTTAAGCTTGCAGGTATGCCCGAGGATGTTATCAAGAAGAAGGTCTTCCCTTTATCTTTGAAGGAAAAGACATTGACATGGTTTAGGCTATGTGATGTGATATGTCTCCGTCGTATCTACTTTTCCAACCACTTTTGCCCTTGTTTTGGACTCTAACTTGCATGATTTGAATGGAACTAACCCGGACTGACGGTGTTTTCAGCAGAATTGCCATGGTGTTATTTATGTGCAGAAACAAAAGTTCTCGGAATGATCTGAAACTCCACGGAGCATATTTTTGGAAATAATAAAAAATACTGGCAAAAGATCAATACCGGGGGGCCACACCCTATCCACGAGGGTGGGGGGCGCGCCTGCCCCCCTGGGCGCGCCCCCTACCTCGTGGGCCCCCTAGAGCTCCTCTGACCTCAACTCCAACTCTATATATTCACTTTTGGGGAGAAAAAAATCAGAGAGAAGGATTCATCGCGTTTTACGATACGGAGCCGCCGCCAAGCCCTAAAACCTCTCGGGAGGGCTGATCTGGAGTCCGTTCGGGGCTCCGGAGAGGGGAATCCGTCGCCATCATCATCATCAACCATCCTCCATCACCAATTTCATGATGCTCACCGCCGTGCGTGAGTAATTCCATCGTAGGCTTGCTGGACGGTGATGGGTTGGATGATATTTATCATGTAATCGAGTTAGTTTTGTTAGGGTTTGATCCCTAGTATCCACTATGTTCTGAGATTGATTTTGCTATGACTTTGCTATGCTTAATGCTTGTCACTAGGGCCCGAGTGCCATGATTTCAGATTTGAACCTATTATGTTTTCATCAATATATGAGTGTTCTTGATCCTATCTTGCAAGTCTATAGTCACCTACTATGTGTTATGATCCGGCAACCCCGAAGTGACAATAGTCGGGACCACTCCCGGTGATGACCGTAGTTTGAGGAGTTCATGTATTCACTATGTGTTAATGCTTTGGTCCGGTACTCTATTAAAAGGAGGCCTTAATATCCCTTAGTTTCCGCTAGGACCCCGCTGCCACGGGAGGGTAGGACAAAAGATGTCATGCAAGTTCTTTTCCATAAGCATGTATGACTATATTCGGAATACATGCTTACATTACATTGATGAATTGGAGCTAGTTCTATGTCACCCTAGGTTATGACTATTGCATGATGAACCGCATCCGGCATAATTCTCTATCACCGATCCATTGCCTACGAGCTTTCCATATATTGTTCTCCGCTTATTTACTTTTCTGTTGCTATTGTTACAATCACTACAAAATACCAAAAACATTACTTTTGCTATCATTACCTTTTGCTACCGTTACCACTACTATCATATTACTTTGTTACTAAATACTTTGCTGCAGATATTAAGTTTCCAGGTGTGGTTGAATTGACAACTCAGCTGCTAATACTTGAGAATATTATTTGGCTCCCCTTGTGTCAAATCAATAAATTTGGGTTGAATACTCTACCCTCGAAAACCGTTGCGATCCCCTATACTTGTGGGTTATCAAGACTATTTTCTGGCGCCGTTGTCAGGGAGCATAGCTCTATTCTTTGAGTCACTTGGGATTTATATCTGCTTATCATTATGAAGAACTTGAAAGATCCAAGAACCAAGATTTATCCCTCAACTACGAGGGGAGGTAAGGAACTGCCATCTAGCTGTGCACTTGATTCACCTTCTGTTTTGAGTAAGCTTGCGACACCTAAACCTACTTATGCTATTGATTCTGATATGTCGCATGTTATTGATGATGCCACTTCTGTTATGCATGATACTTATGATGAAACTACTTCTATGATTGATACTACTATGCCACTTGGTGAATTTCTTGATGAACAACTTGCTAGGGCTAGAGAGAATGAAATTATTGAAATTGATAATATTGATGAAAGTGATGATGAAGACTCTCCCCCTAATAAATATGAATTGCCTGTTGTTCCTGAGGGTTATGTTCTGGATGAAGAATCTGCTAGAGCTATTCTTGCTTGCAATGATAGATATGATCTAAAGAGGTTATTAGCTAAATGGAAGCAACAATCCCTTAATGCTAGAATGAAACCTGACCTTGCTTTTGCTACTGCACCTATCTGTATTACTGATAAGGATTATGAATTCTTTGTTGATCCTGATATAATTATTTGGTTGAATCTGATCCTTTTTATGGCTATGAATCTGAAACTGTTGTGGCACATCTTACTAAATTAAATGATATAGCTACCCTGTTCACTAATGATGGGAGAACTCACTACTTTTATATCCTTAAAATATTTCCGTTCTCATTAAAGGGTGATGCTAAGATATGGTTTAATTCTCTTGATCCTGGTTGTGTGCGTAGTCCCCAGGATATGATTTATTACTTCTCTGCTAAATATTTCCCTGCTCATAAGAAACAAGCTGCTTTAAGGGATATATATAATTTTGTGCAAATTGTAGAAGAGAGTCTCCCACAAGCTTGGGGGAGGCTTCTCCAATTACTTAATGCGTTGCCTGATCACCCTCTTAAGAAAAATGAAATACTTGATATCTTTTATAATGGACTAACCGATGCTTCCAGAGATTACCTGGATAGTTGTGCTGGTTCTGTTTTCAGGGAAAGAACATCGGATGAAGCTGAAATTCTATTGAATAATATGTTGACAAATGAAAATAATTGGACACTTCCCGAGCCAGTTCCTGAGCCTATTCCTAAACCAACTCCGAAGAAAAAGGTGTTCTATTTCTTAGTCCTGGAGATATGCAAGAGGCAAAGAAATCTATGAAAGAAAAGGGTATTAAAGCTGAAGATGTTAAGAATTTATCCCCTATAGAAGAAATACATGGTCTTAATTTACCGCCTGTTGAAGAAATACATCGTCTTGATAACCCGACACAGGTAGTAAAGGTAAATTCTCTCTATAGATATGATAAAGCTGAAATCCCATTTACTAAGTTTGCTAGCCCATGCTTAGATGAGTTTGATAAGTTTATGGTTAAGCAAGAAGACTTCAATGCTTATTTTGGTAGAGAATTAAAACGCAGTGCTGATATGCTTGAACACTTGGGTGATTATATGGCTAATGTTAAAGGTGAACTTAAACTTATTAGTAAACATGCTTCTATGGTTACCACTCAAGTAGAACAAATACTTAAAGCTCAAAATGATTTGCTCAATGAATTGAATAGTAAGAATAATGATTTTGCTATTAGAGTGGCTACTAGAACTGGTAAAATGACTCAGGAACCTTTGTATCCTGAAGGCCACCCTAAGAGAATTGAGCAAGATTCTCAGAGAAATAATATAGATGCACCTAGTCCTTCTAAAAAGAAGAAAAAGAAAAATGATAGGACTTTGCATGCTTCTAGTGAACCTATTACTGAAACACCTGAGAATCCAAATGATATTTCTATTTCTGATGCTGAAACACAATCTGGTAATGAACCTGAAACTAGTGATAATGTTAATGATAATGTTAATGATAATGTTCATGTTGATGCCCAACCTAGCAATGATAATGATATAGAAATTGAACCTGCTATTGATCTTGATAACCCACAATCAAATAATCAACGTTATGACAAGAGAGACTTTGTTGCTAGGAAACATGGTAAAGAAAGAGAACCATGGGTTCAGAAACCCATGCCTTTTCCTCCCAAACCATCCAAGAAAAAGGATGATGAGGATTTTGAGCGCTTTGCTGAAATGATTAGACATATCTTTTTGCGTATGCGATTAACTGATATGCTTAAAATGAATCCTTATGCTAAGTATATGAAAGATATTGTTACTAATAAAAGAAAGATACCGGAAGCTGAAATTTCCACCATGCTTGCTAATTATACTTTTAAGGGTGGAATACCAAAGAAACTTGGAGATCCAGGAGTACCCACTATACCATGCTCCATTAAAAGAAACTATGTTAAAACTGCTTTATGTGATCTTGGAGCCGGTGTTAGTGTTATGCCTCTCTCTTTATATCGTAGACTTGATTTGAATAAGTTGACACCTACTGAAATATCTTTGCAAATGGCTGATAAATCAACTGCTATACCTGTCGGTATTTGTGAGGATGTGCCTGTTGTGGTTGCAAACGTTACTATTTTAACGGACATTGTTATTCTTGATATTCCTGAGGACGATAGTATGTCTATTATTCTTGGAAGACCCTTTTTGAATACTGCAGGGGCTGTTATTGATTGCAACAAAGGCAGTGTCACTTTTCATGTTAATGGTAATGAGCATATGATACACTTTCCGAGGAAACAACCTCAAGTCCACAGTATCAATTCTATTGGAAAAATTCCATCAATTATTTTTGGAGGTTTTGAATTTCCTCTTCCTACTGTCAAGAAGAAATATGATATTCTTATTATTGGGGATGTGCATATCCCCGTTGAGGTAACCTAGTGTTATTCAAAAATTCTCCGGTTCCATGTTATTCGGAATGAGTTTGTTAACAAGACTTGATCAACCTTGTTAATGGATTCCTTTTGATGATCATGAGATGGATGAAGTTAGAAAGCACAACCCCCTATACCCTCCTTTTACTTTCTGTTATTCATATTAAATAAAGTAAAAATAGTATTTTCTGTCTGTTATCCGAATTATCCGTTCAATATAAAAATACCCCGAAAATAAAAGTTCGCCAAATGCCCTGAAATTTAAATATGATTTTTTTCTGGAATATTTGAGAATATTTGGCACTGAGAACACAACAGGGGGCATCCACCTGGCCACGAGGGTGGAGGGCGTGCCCTACCCCCCTGGGCGCGCCCCCCTGCCTCATGGGCCCATGGTGGCCCTCCTCCACTTATTCCTGCACCCACACTCTCCTTATTCCTCCCACAAACACCATTATCTAGCTCAAACCCGAGTCCAAGCTCATTTTGCTGCCATTTTCGATCTCCTTGCCCAAAGCACCTCTCACAAAACTACTTGGGGGGATTGTTCCTTGGTATTTGACCCCTCCATTGGTCAAATTAGTTTTTGTTCTAGTGCTTTATTCATTGCATATTTTTGCTGCTTAGGTGACCCTGTTCTTGAGCTTGCATGTCAAATTTATATGGTCGAAAGTAGTTTTGGTGCATGATATTGCCTCTAGGCACTTGTAGGAGTAGTTGCTATCAATTTTGTTAAGTTTGGTTTACTTTTATTTGAAGTTACTAAAAATTTCAGAAATTTTTCAGAGGGAGAAATATGCATAGGAAAATGTACCAAGGTGGTTCTTCAAGGAAACAAGGACCCAGGCTTGCAATGCGTGATGCTGATGATGAGCCACCAAGGGACGCTCCAATGCGGCCTTGTGAATGGCCTTCAGAGGACTTCATGGATCGAGCGGGAATTAAGGAAGAATTTAACGCATATTTGTGTAACACTGATCTTGTGAGCTTCGAGGAAGAAAAATGCCCTCAGTACCACTATCTCACTAGTTCCTTTGTGAGGAGATTTGAATTTTCATCTTCACGTAATTCTCAAACGGTCCTATTTGATCTTTATGAAAATTCTTACACTGTGGACTTAGAGGACTTTACCACTGCTTGCAAACTTCCACAATGGGGTAGTACTAGTGAACCTCGCAAATCTGAATTTAGAGATTTTCTTAGTAGTATAACTGTGGGGGAATCTAGAGATATAACACAAGCTACCATAGGGAGCATTCACTTTCCTGCTATACATTATTTTGCTCTCTTCATAGGTAGATGCATTAACGGTAAAGATGAAGCATGTCACATGTGTGTCCCTGACCTCAGTATTCTTAGGAGTGCTGTGTTAGGAGATAAATCTTATAATTTGGGAGCCATTGTTGCACGTAGGTTGCATCTTAATAGATTTAATGGAGATTTCTTTGGTGGAATTTATGCAACCCGCATAGCTAATTTTCTTGGTATAACCATACATGAGGATGATATTGAGTTGCCCCCTGCTTATTTGGATTATGAGGCTATGGTTCATCATCAATTTGTTGAGAGGAACGATCAGTTCCTCCAGTATCGACTAATCTTTGACAGATGACGCACCTATCACGTCGCTCTCCCTGCTTCTACTTTCTTTGATTTTCAGGCAAAGGGGAGATATTCTATAACCATAGAGGAAGCAAAAGAGTATAAGAGGAGGGCTGAGATAGCTCGCCTCCAAGCTGCAGCCCACGATGCAATGACTGCTGCATCTCAGTACGACCCCAACTACAACTTTGGATATCCGCCAGGCCATCCGTGGCATTAGACCAACTTAGGCCAAAAGCCTAAGCTTGGGGGAGTACGTATTTCTCACCGACATTACATTCATGTTCACACACTCATTGCTAGATGTCGGTGTTCATACCCTTTCACTGTAATATCCATGCTAGTTTATTTTCCTTTATATGCTTTCTCTTGTGTGTTTGATAAACCTTAAGAAAAAACCAAAAAAAATTAGTTGTAGCTTTTAGCTAGTTTTAATTTCTATGCTTGTAGTAGTAATTAAAAAGAAAACCCAAAAAGATTTCATGTTCTTCTTTTGCTTGTTGGGAGCTTTCCCGTGTAAATACTTTTACTTCTTTTCTTTTCTTTGGGGGTCGATAGGAGAAGACCATAATTAAATTGTGGAAGTGACTCCTATATGCATTATTGTTGATTTAACCAAGAGTCCATATTGCTTTGTCTTCTCCTGTTTATTGAATGCTTGCAGATTCCAGCTTAGTCCAATGCACGTGCACTGTTATTATTATTCACATCATTCGGTCGTGCAAGTGAAAGGCAATTATGACGATATCTGATGGGCTGATTGAGATGGGAGAAGCTGGTATGAACTCGACCTCTCTTGTTTTTGTAAATACGATTAGTTCATCGTTCCTGATTCAGCCTATTATGAATAAACATGTTTGCAATGACAATTAGAGATTATAGTTGCTTATGCCATGCCTAATTAGCTAGGAGCTTATAATGGTTTACCTTGCGTGCCAACATGCTATTAAAATGGTTGTGAGGTGGTATGATAGGGCGGTATCCTCTTTTGAACGATTCGAGTGGCTTGACTTGGCACATATTCACGCATGTAGTTGAAACAAAATCAACATAGCCTCTACGATATTTATGTTCATGGTGCATTATATCCTACTCATGCTTGCATTCGGTGTTGATTAATTTTAATGCATGTTCATGACTGTTGTCACTCTCTAGCTGGTCGCTTCCCAGTCTTTTGCTAGCCTTCACTTGTACTAAGCGGGAATACTGCTTGTGCATCCAACTCCATAAACCCCAAAGTTATTCCATATGAGTCCACCATACCTACCTATATATGGTATCTACCTGCCGTTCCAAGTAAATTTGTATGTGCCAAACTCTAAACCTTCAAATAAATATCCTGTTTTGTATGCTCAAATAGCTCATGTATCAACTAGGGTTGTACGTATCTTCCATGTTAGGCGGGTTATTCTCAAGAGGAGTGGACTCCGCTCCTCACTCACGAGAAAATGGCTGGTCACTGGGATGCCCAGTCCCATGCTTTATGCAAACTAAATCAAAATAATTACAAAAAAAACTCCCCTGGGACTCTTGTTAGTTGGAGGCACTCGTTGTTTCGAGCAAGCCACGGATTGATGCTTGTTGGTGGAGGGGGAGTATAAACTTTACCATTCTGTTTGGGAACCGCCTATAGTGTGTGCAGCATGGAAGATATCGCCATCGCTTGGTTGTTATGTTGACAATGAAAGTATACCGCTCAAAATATTATTCATCTCTATTTTAAAACCGAGCTCTGGCACCTCTACAAATCCCTGGTTCCCTCTGTGAAGGGCCTATCTATTTACTTTCATGTTGAGTCATCATCCTCTTATTAAAAAGCACCAGTTGGAGAGCACCACTGTCATTTGCATTCATTACTGTTAGTTTACATTGAGTATGACTTGACTGGATCTCTTTTACCATGAATTACAATGTCTAGTCAGTCCTTGATCTTTAAAGGTGCTCTGCATTTATGTTTTGCAGTCTCAGAAAGGGCTAGCGAGATACCATCTTGTTATATCATATTATGATTGTTTTGAGAAAGTGTTGTCATCCGAGATTTATTATTATTGCTCGCTAGTTGATTATGCCATTGATATGAGTAAACAGGAGACCTAAGAGTTATTGTGAATATGGTTAGTTCATAATCTTTGCTGAAAACTTGAATGCTGGCTTTACATATTTACAAACAAGAGCAAACAGAGTTTGTAAAAGTTTTTCTTTATCACTTTCAGTTTGTCAACTGAATTGCTTGAGGACAAGCAAAGGTTTAAGCTTGGAGGAGTTGATATGTCTTCGTCGTATCTACTTTTCCAAACACTTTTGCCCTTGTTTTGGACTCTAACTTGCATGATTTGAATGGAACTAACCCAGACTGACGTTGTTTTTAGCAGAATTGTCATGTTTTTATTTATGTGCAGAAACAAAAGTTCTCGGGATGACCTGAAACTCCACGGAGCGTATTTTTGGAAATAATAAAAAAATACTGGCAAAATATCAAGACTAGGGGCCCACACCCTAGCCACAAGGGTGCGGGCGCGCCTACCCCCTGGGCGCGCCCCCTACCTCATGGGCCCCCTGGAGCTCCTCCGACCTCAACTCCAACTCTATATATTCACTTTTGGGGAGAAAAAAATCAAAGAGAAGGATTCATCGCGTTTTACGATACGGAGCCACCACCAAGCCCTAAAACCTCTTGGGAGGACTGATTTGGAGTCTGTTCGGGGCTCCGGAGAGGGGAATCTGTCGCCATCATCAACCATCCTCCATCAGCAATTTCGTGATGCTCACCGCCATGCGTGAGTAAATCCATCATAGGCTTGCTGGACGGTGATGGGTTGGATGAGATAGTAGCTTCTTTCTGTGAATCCTTTGCTACTCATGTTGATCTCCCTAAGGAGAAGTGGTTTAAATATAATCCTCCCATTGAAGTAAAAGTAGTTGCACCTATTAAAGTTGAAGAGAAGACTATCACTTATAATGATTCTGTTGTTCCTACTGCTTATATTGAGAAACCACCTTTCCCTGTTAGAATAAAGGATCATGCTAAAGCTTCAACTGTGGTTCGTAAGAGTAATACTAGAACACCTACACCCCTGAGCAAATTAAAGTTGAACCTAGTATTGCTATGGTTAAAGATCTCTTGGCTGATAATATTGATGGGCATGTTATTTACTTCTGTGATGAAGCTGCTAGAATTGCTAGACCTGACATTAAAAATAAACATAGACCTGTTGTAGGCATGCCTGTTATTTCTGTTAAAATAGGAGATCATTGCTATCATGGCTTATGTGATATGGGTGCTAGTGCAAGTGCAATACCTCATTCCTTATACAAAGAAATTATGCATGATATTGCACCTGCTGAGATAGAGGAAATTGATGTTACAATTAAGCTTTCCCATAGATACACTATTTCACCAGTTGGGATTGTTAGAGATGTTGAAGTCTTGTGTGGGAAAGTTAAATATCCTGCTGATTTTCTTGTTCTTGGTTCCCCACAAGATAACTTTTGTCCCATTATATTTGGTAGACCCTTCTTGAATAATGTTAATGCTAGGATAGATTGCAAAAAGGATGTTGTTACTATTGGTTTGGGGGATATGTCTCATGATTTTAATTTTGCTAAATTTCATAGACAACCCCATGATAAAGAATTGCCTAATAAAGATGAAATTATTGGTCTTGATTCTATTGCCGTGCCTCCTAATGATCCTTTAAAACAATATTTGCTTGACCATGAAAATGATATGTTTATGAATGAAAGAAGGGAAATAGATGAAGTATTCTTTAAACAGGGACCTATTTTGAAACACAACTTGCCTGTTGAAATCCTAGGGGATCCTCCTCCACCCAAGGGTGATCCCATGTTTGAGCTTAAACCTTTACCTGATACTCTTAAATATGCTTATCTTGATGAGAAAGAGATATATCCTGTTATTATTAGTGCTAACTTTTCAGAGCATGAAGAAAAGAAATTATTGAAAACTCTGAAGAAGCACCATGCTGCTATTGGATATACTCTTGGTGATCTTAAGGGCATTAGTCCCACTCTATGCTAGCACAAAATAAAATTGGAGAAAGACGCTAAACTGGTTGTTGATCACCAACGACGGTTAAATCCTAAGATGAAAGAAGTGGTAAGAAAAGAAATACTAAAGCTTCTGGAGGCAGGTATAATTTATCCCGTTGCTAATAGTCAGTGGGTGAGTCCTGTTCATTGTGTCCCTAAGAAGGGAGGTATTACTATTGTTCCTAATGATAAAGATGAATTGATCCCGCAAAGAATTGTTACGGGTTATAGAATGGTAATTGATTTCCGCAAATTAAATAAAGCCACTAAAAAGGATCATTACCATTTACCTTTTATTGATCAAATGCTAGAAAGATTATCTAAACATACACATTTTTGCTTTCTAGATGGTTATTCTGGTTTCTCTCAAATACCTATGTCGAAATAGGATCAGGAAAATACCACTTTTACTTGCCCTTTTGGTACCTTTGCTTATAGACGTATGCCTTTTGGTTTATGCAATGCACCTGCTACCTTTCAAAGATGTATGATTGCTATATTCTCTGACTTTTGTGAAAAGATTGTTGAGGTTTTCATGGATGATTTCTCCATATATGGAACTTCTTTTGATGATTGCTTAAGCAACCTTGATCGAGTTTTGCAGAGATGTGAAGAAACTAATCTTGTCTTGAATTGGGAGAAGTGCCACTTTATGGTTAATGAAGGTATTGTCTTGGAGCATAAAATTTCTGAAAGAGGTATTGAAGTTGACAAAGCTAAAGTTGATGCTATTGAAAAGATGTCATGTCCTAAGGACATTAAAGGTATAAGAAGTTTCCTTGGTCATGCCGCTTTTTATAGGAGGTTCATTAAGGACTTATCTAAAATTTCCAGGCCTCTCACTAATCTCTTACAAAAAGATGTTCCTTTTGTCTTTGATGATGATTGTGTAGAAGCATTTGAAATACTTAAGAAAGCCTTGATTTCTGCACCTATTGTTCAGCCACCTGATTGGAATTTGCCCTTTGAAATTATGTGTGATGCTAGTGATTATGCTGTAGGTGCTGTTCTAGGACAAAGAGTTGATAAGAAATTAAATGTTATCCAGTATGCTAGTAAAACTCTAGGCAGTGCCCAGAGAAATTATGCTACTACTGAAAAAGAATTTTTAGCTGTTGTATTTGCTTGTGATAAGTTCAGACCTTATATTGTTGATTCTAAAGTAACTGTTCATGCTGATCATGCTGCTATTAAATATCTTATGGAAAATAAAGATGCTAAACTTAGACTTATTAGATGGGTTCTCTTGATACAAGAATTTGATTTGCATATTATCGATAGAAAAGAGCTGAGAACCCCGTTGCAGACAACTTGTCTAGGTTAAAGAATGTTCTTGATGACCCACTACCTATTGATGATAGCTTTCCTGATGAACAATTAGCTGTCATAAATGCTTCTCGTACTGCTCCATGGTATGCTGATTATGTTAATTACATTGCTGCTACATTTATACCACCTAGTTTCACATACCAGCAAAAGAAAAAGTTTTTCTATGATTTAAGACATTACTTCTGGGATGACCCACACCTTTATAAAGAAGGAGTAGATGGTGTTATTAGACATTGTGTACCTGAGCATGAAAAGGAACAGATCCTACGTAAGTGTCATTCCGAGGCTTATGGAGGACACCATGCTGGAGACAGAACTGCATATAAGGTATTGCAATCTGGTTTTTATTGGCCTACACTCTTCAAAGATGCCCATAAGTTTGTCTTGTCTTGTGATGAATGTCAAAGAATTGGTAATATTAGTAGACGTCAAGAAATGCCTATGAATTATTCACTTGTTATTGAACCATTTGATGTTTGGGGCTTTGATTATATGGGACTGTTTCCTTCCTCTAATGGGTATACACATATTTTAGTTGCTGTTGATTACGTTACTAAGTGGGTAGAAGCTATTCCAACTAGTAGTGCTGATCATAACACCTCTATTAAGATGCTTAAAGAAGTTATTTTTCTGAGGTTTGGAGTACCTAGATACTTAATGACTGATGGTGGTTCACATTTTATTCATGGTGCTTTTCGTAAGATGCTTGCTAAGTATGATGTTAATCATAGAATTGCATCTCCATATCATACACAGTCTAGTGGTCAAGTAGAACTGAGTAATAGAGAGCTTAAATTAATTTTGCAAAAGACTGTTAATAGATCTAGAAAGAATTGGTCCAAGAAACTTGATGATGCATTATGGGCTTATAGAACTGCATATAAAAATCCTATGGGTATGTCTCCGTATAAAATGGTTTATGGAAAAGCATGTCACTTACCTCTCAAACTAGAACATAAGGCATATTGGGCCATTAAAGAGCTCAATTATGATTTCAAACTTGCCGGTGAGAAGAGGCCTTTTGACATTAGCTCACTTGATGAATGGAGAACTCAGGCTTATGAGAATGCAAAATTGTTTAAAGAAAACAAAATGATACAAAAGCGTGAGTTTAATGTAGGTGATTATGTTTTGCTATACAACTCTCGTTTAAGATTTTTTGCAGGAAAACTCCTCTCTAAATGGGAAGGTCCTCACATTATCGAGGAGGTCTATCGTACCGGTGCCATAAAAATCAACAACTTCAAAGGCACAAATCCGAGGGTGGTGAACGGTCAAAGAATCAAACATTATATCAGGTAATCCTATAAATGTTGAAACTAATGTTATCGAAACCGTAACCCCGGAGGAATACATAAAGGAGACTTTCCAAAACATTCCAGACTCCGAAAAGGAAGAGGTATGAGGTACGGTAAGTAAACCAACTCCAAAACAGTTCTAATAGAAATTTTGCTCCGTTTTGGAATATTTAAGAAAATAGGAAAATAAGAAGCAGCCCAGGAAGGACACGAGGCGTCCACGAGGGTGGAGGGCTCACCCTACCCCCTGGGCGCACCCCCTGCCTCGTGGGCACCTCGTGTTCCCTCCGGACTCCGTTTTCTTGTAGGATACTTCTTTTGGTCGGTAAAAGTTCATTATATAATCTCCCGAAGGTTTTGACCACCGTACCACGCAAATATCCTCTGTTTTTGTTTTGAGCTGTTTCTGCTGCAGATCTAGAGCAAGATGTCTTCTCAAGAGTCAGTCAGGGAGAGTCGGGTGTCTCATCCGATACCGGGGTCAAGAGCAAACAGCGATGCTGACCACTTTGGGCCATCAACCGAGGAAGAGATGGAGGTCGACTTGAAAATGATAGATGCCATGGAGGAGGATCAAGAAGTTACTTCTCGTTTCCGAGCCGGATTCATGACGGGGGAACTACAGAGCTCAGCTATTCCAAACTCGGTCATCCCTTCCAATGTTAGATTTCTTTCTTATGAAAATATGAAAAGAGTGTTACTTGTTCTCCCACAGCTATGCAACATCCTTGGGTGAAAGGAGCTTTAGCCGTCACAGGCAAGCTCCATAAGGAAATAATGGACCTCAAGCAGCAAGTCAATAAGATCGAGGAAGATAATCGTATCCTGAGGGGCATCATCACCAAGAATATCACATCACCCCCCAAACAAAGAGACATAAACACATGGGTATGGGCACTCCCCTTGTAAACTGCCAAGCTTGGGGGAGTGCCCCGGTATCATATCACTGTCACACTTTTATCTTTATCGTTTTTCTTAGTTCGATCCTTTTGGTAATATCTTGATCTAGTAGAATAAAGTTTTAATATGATCTAGTTTTGAGTTTTGCTTTATGATCCTTCTATGTAATCAAGTCCATGAGCTATATAATAAAGATTAGTCTTGAGTCAAGGGATTTGCCATCTTGCTATGATCTTGAGGGAATAAAAAAAGAAGAGAAGAATAAAAAGAATTAAAGAGATCATATGGATCTTATGGAGAGTAATGACTTCACATATAAATAGTATGGTGAATAAAAGTTGTTGAGAATTGACAAACATAGTTTTGGTCATCATTGCAATTAATAGGAAGTAATAAAGAAAGAGAGGTTTTCACATATAAATATACTATCCTGGACATCTTTTATGATTGTGAGCACTCATTAAAATATGACATGCTAAAGAGTTGATGTTGGACAAGGAAGACAACGTAATGGGTTATGTTTTCTTACATCTGAAATAAATTATATTGTCATGGATCATCCAACATGTTGAGCTTGCCTTTCCCTCTCATGCTAGCCAAATTCTTTGCACCAAGTAGAGATACTACTTGTGCTTCCAAATATCCTTAAACCCAGTTTTGCCATGAGAGTCCACCATATCTACCTATGGATTGAGTAAGATCCTTCAAGTAAGTTGTCATTGTTGCAAGCAATAAAAATTGCTCTCTAAATATGTATGATTTATTAGTGCGGAGAAAATAAGCTTTATACGATCTTGTGATGTGGAAGAAATAAAAGCGACGGACTGCATAATAAAGGTCCATATCACAAGTGGCAATATAAATTGACGTTCTTTTGCATTAAGATTTCATGCATCCAACCATAAAAGCACATGACAACCTCTGCTTCCCTCTGCGAAGGGCCTATCTTTTATTCTTGTCTTATACTTCATACAAGAGTCATGGTGATCTTCACCTTTTCTTTCCTTTTTACATTTTATCCTTTGGCAAGCACAATGTGTTGGAAAGATCCTGATATATATAGCTAATTGGATGTGAGTTTTCATGAACTATTATTGTTGACATTACCCTTGAGGTAAAAGGTTGGGAGGCAATACTATAAGCCCCTATCTTTCTCTGTGTACGATTAAAACTTCATACCCATAAATATTGCGTGAGTGTTAGCAATTATGAAAGACTAAATGATATTTGAGTATGTAGACTTGCTGAAAAGCTCTTATATTGACTCTTTCCGATGTTATGATAAATTGCAATTGCTTCAATGACTGAGATTATAGTTTATTAGTTTTCAATGAAGTTTATGATTCATACTTGAAACTGTAAATGAATTGTTACTTTAGCATAAGAGATCATATGACAATATATATATATGTTGCAGTTATAAGAATGATCATGATGCCCTCATGTCCGTATTTTATTTTATCGACACCGCTATCTCTAAACATGTGGACATATTTTTTGATTTCGGCTTCCGCTTGAGGACAAGCGAGGTCTAAGCTTGGGGGAGTTGATACTTCCATTTTACATCATGCTTTTATATCAATATTTATTGCATTATGGGCTGTTATTACACATTATGTCACAATACTTATGCCTATTCTCTCTTATTTTACAAGGTTTACATGAAGAGGGAGAATGCCGACAGCTGGAATTCTGGGCTGGAAAAGCAGCAAATATTAGAGACCTATTCCGCACAACTCCAAAAGTCCTGAAACTTCACGGGAGCACGTTTCAGAATATATAAAAAATATTGGGCGAAGGAAGTACCAGAGGGGGGCCACTCACCATCCACGAGGGTGGGGGCGCGCCCTACCCCCCTGGGCGCGTCCCCTGCCTCGTAGGCCCCCTGGCAGGCCTCCGGTGCCCATCTTCTGCTATATGAGGTCTTTTTCCCTGAAAAAAATCATAAGAAAGCTTACGGGACGAAACTCCGCTGCCACGAGGCAGAACCTTGGCGGAAGCAATCTTGGGCTCCGGCGGAGCTGTTCTGCTGGGGAAACTTCCCTCCGGGAGGGGGAAATCATCACCACCATCGTCATCATCGATCCTCTCATCGGGAGGGGGTCAATCTCCATCAACATCTTCACCAGCACCATCTCCTCTCAAACCCTAGTTCATCTCTTGTATCCAATCTTTGTCTCAAAACCTCAGATTGGTACCTGTGGGTTGCTAGTAGTGTTGATTACTCCTTGTAGTTGATGCTAGTTGGTTTATTTGGTGGAAGATCATATGTTCAAATCCTTTATGCATATTAATACCCCTCTAATTATGAACATGAATATGATTTGTGAGTAGTTACGTTTGTTCCTGAGGACATGGGAGAAGTCTCGCTGTAAGTAGTCATGTGAATTTGGTATTCATTCAATATTTTGATGAGATGTATGTTGTCTTTCCTCTAGTGGTGTCATGTGAACGTCGACTACATGACACTTCAACATTATTTGGGCCTAGAGGAAGGCATTGGGAAGTAATAAGTAGATGATGGGTTGCTAGAGTGACAGAAGCTTAAACCCTAGTTTATGAGTTGCTTCGTAAGGGGCTGATTTGGATCCATATGTTTCATGCTATGGTTAGGTTTACCTTAATACTTCTTTTGTAATTGTGGATGCTTGCAAGAGGGGTTAATCATAAGTGGGATGCTTGTCCAAGGAAGGGCAGTACCCAAGCACCGGTCAACCCACAAATCAAATTATCAAAGTACCGAACGTGAATCATATGAACGTGATGAAAACTAGCTTGACGATAATTCCCATGTGTCCTCGGGAGCGTTTTCCTTTATATAGGAGTTTGTCCAGGCTTGTCCTTTGCTACAAAAAGGATTGGGCCATCTTGCTGCACCTTATTTACATTTATTACTTGTTACCCATTACAAATTACCTTATTACAAAACTATCTGTTACCGACAATTTCAGTGCTTGCAGAGAATACCTTACTGAAAACCGCTTGTCATTTCCTTCTGCTCCTCGTTGGGTTCGACACTCTTACTTATCGAAAGGACTATGATAGATCCCCTATACTCATGGGTCATCAGTAGCCTTCTTCACAAGAGGTTGGAGTGGATGAAAAGTTCCCTAAGAAAACTAGTACACATGAATCCAAAGGAGAAATGCTTATTGATTGTAACCATATGGATCAAGCAACCAATATGGGGGGGGGGGTGGAACTTGTATGTACTGAAATCCTCCAAAAGAATCCTTCAGAAATCATAGTACATTGTCATTGTAAACTTGGAAAAGGGTGTCACAAATTGAACTCCCTTATGGTTAACATTTAACAGGAAAGTAACATCACATCGATATATAGCTTCTCCAGGCACGTAAAGCATATCAGAAAACTGACAACTTGCTCCAGGTTGGGGCCGATAGATTCTAGTGCCAAGACCTTCACTGTGCGCAGTTTCGGGGTCAAGCTTTTCGGAATCATTTTCTCAATGACAGACGAACACACATCTTCAAAATTAGAAATAATGTTAATTTTTAGAACGAGAGGTAGAAGGCGGCTATTGTACCTGAACGGGTGTGGATCCAATAACAAGTTCGAAGTATTTGTCAGGCGAGTAGCCCACCACTGTCAATTTCGGTGTAGAAATGGCATTGATTCTTGTTGGACCTTCTTGATCAACTACAAGTAATCTCTCAAGTGCAGGTGTGTCCTTAATGACCATACCGTGGTACACATCTTGTGATGTCTCCCTGCCGCACCAGCAACACACATAAATAGTCCGGAGAGTCAGGGAGGTGATGTGGAAGGTACTCAACCCATTGATCGCCTGAAGATGAAGGTACTCGAGTGCAGTACAGCCATGGAGCAGGCGCTCCATGTCATCGTTTGAGAGGCAGACGACGAGGAGCTCGAGGTGCTTCAGTCGTGGTAGAGTAAGAGCGGGTGCGTCATTAAGGGGGGGGGGAGAATGGCAGTTCCTGAACTTGGCGACGCGCAGTGTGGGTGCGAGGCGGAGTGTGGACGTTGGCAGCGACCGCATATGCCCATCATCAAAAGTGAGCTCCTCGAGCTAATCTAGGGCGGGGATCGGAACCAGTCGTCAAGCTTTTGCTCGGTCCTTGTCGTTGGAACGAAACTTTCCCATTCTAAGGCCTCTGGTTGGGCCAAGGTGACTGCCGAGGATCTTGGAGAACGCATCCAAGCTTTTGCGATAGCCATGGCAGAGCTTGTGGGTGTCGATGAGGTCGAGAGGGTTGGACTTCCATAGGGGGCGCCATCGCTGGGAAAGGACGGTTGTCTGCGCCCCATATTTGATTGGGAGGAGGGAGATGATGACTGTCAACATATCATCGAGGAGGCTGCTGATGAAGTCTAGGCCTGCTGGAGTCGCTTGCATTTCTAGCTCACCCCGCCTCCGCTTGTTGGCAGCCCCATTCTCCACCTCCGGAGTCTCCTTGTCAGCGGCGCTTTCTGGTAGAAATGGGAGTATAGGGAATATTTAGTTAAAATAGGGCAATAGAAAAGTGTATTAGTAACTAGAAGTTATCAGGTAGGAATATAGTAATAAAATGGAATAACAGTTGGTTGCTTAAATACTACACAATTCATTTGCCATTGCTGGGTAAGTCAACATGAAGATAGTTGAAAAGAAAACTTACTTCGAACAAAGTCTGGACGGATGATTTTGTCGGGGAAGTTAGCATATATCTCATGACCAGGCCCTTTTATGTGTTAGTGCCAGCTTTCAGTACATAAAACTTAGATTTTTTTCTTCCAAAAGCCAGTGTGAAAATAGGAGTCACCACGTTCATCAAGTCTTACAGTAGCAACGATTGTAAATCCATGGTTTGTGTGCAGTATGACATCCGTGCAGTCTTGATCTATGTAAAGGGAAAGATTGTGCACTACATAATCTATTGCATAGCAAGGGATGCGCTGCAGAAAATGGTAGGATTGTTAAAGAAAATATGGTAACATGCAAATATGGGCCCAAATTGAAAGAACTGTACAACAGTTGAAATCAAAGGACAAAAATCTATAATTAAACAGATAGGGTAAACATGATGTCATGGAAATATGAGAGTAATCGAAAGAACAGTACATCATTAATTTGTCTAATATAGAAAGGAGAGGGGGAAAATCCCCTTTGACTTATATGGTGCATGTGGCACCTTTTATCCAAATGTAGCAATATTTAGAATATGTTCAGGAAAGTAGGCCATGCCAACTGATTTAGGGTGAGATTGAACGTACCACACGCGTCCTCAACTGATCTGGTACGGTGAGATGGAATCTCTGGCGGAGGTCACAAAGTCCTGATGTGTCGGCGCACTGTACATTCTATGAATGAAAGAAAACCCTCAAATCAGCTCGAATAAAAATGAATTCACGACGATTTTTGACGGGTGATTAAAGGAGGCAGATGAACTAGGATAAGAGATGAGATAATATCTCATTAAATTAGTTAACTTGTCATCCATGAGAAAGAACCCTCAGTACGACAGATTCCACAATCGAGCGGAGCTGGGTCGACCACAAGCAGCGTCGAGAAAGTCGATGGCGATAGGCGGCAGCAAGAGGAAGTGGCAAAATGTGGTGGGCTTTGTCGGCAGCCTGGCGGTGGCGGCAATCGTCGAGCTAAGTGTTGACCGCCGCGATAGGCGATGCGATGGCATAGACGCGGAGGAGGTTGTGCAGGTGTGAATGGGGACCAGAGGGGGTGGCGGGCGGGGTGAGGGTTTTTGTGACGTGGGGATGGTGAGGGTTTTCTTTTTTGAATTGGGTGGTGAGAGTTTTCTGTCCCACAAAGAATTTTGGAGGTGACGGTTTGCTAGAGCAAACCGTGTGTGATTGATGCAACATGCAAAATGGAAGTCATTGCACACGGTTCCAATTTTGGGAACCATGTGTGATTGACGTACTACCTCCGTCCTGGTTTATTGGCCCCCCTTGTAATTTTACCAAATTTTGACAAATATTTAACTAAGAAATGTTTATGCATGTCACCAAAAACTATATCATTGAACACTATGCTCAAATACCCATCCAACGATATAATTTTTGCTGACCTGCACTAACACTTTGTCAGTTAAACCTTTGGTCAAAATTTAACACAAATTACAAAGGGGACCAATAAACCAAGACAAAGGTAGATTCCATCAACCAAAGTGGTTGCATCCATATCCCACGGTTAGACATAAGTAAACATAGATTAAACATACTCAGACATAGATAATAAGCGTACATGTACATAAGCATAGTTCAACCATAAGTACATAGTTCAACCGTCATTAAGCATACTCAAGCGTACATAGTTCGATCCATCCCACATCTCATCTCACATGCCAGCACGATCCTGAAGCTTTTCCAGGTACTCAGCGTACGCGCCGTGCGCCACCCTGCGAGAATACTTCTGATTGAAGGAGCCAACAGCCCGTCCTCTTGCATGCGCCAGAACACTTAGATACACGTCATGAAGCTTGTGGTTGCAAAATGGGCATCGATAGTCACCGTTCCACGTCCTAATACGCCTGTTATGCATTTCCGCATAAAGCTCCCTCAGGATTTGCCTCTTGTACCTCCTCTGACCATCTTCATCCTCGCTGTCCACATCGTCATACAACACCTATACAAATAGTAAAACAAATTTGGCATCAAATCAATGATTACATGCCGTGAAGTAGGATTAGGAATTTATGGCTATTTATTTATACATATCCAGAGATTATGGTTCGATTTTTAAGCATAGCCGTCTATGCACAAACCAATCTTGAAGAAAATAATGGGGCAAACATATGTAGGTCATTCAAAATCAATTGTCAATTCCTGGCCAGGAATTATTGGCACGAACACTAACCCTAGTCGGATACTAGCAGAAATCATTTGCACAGATGAAACAACTAATCACTTATCGCTTGTACCATTCAAACAATCAATACACTACACGGATCTAATGAAACTTACTCAGATTTCATGGATTGGGACAACATAACCATAGGATTTCTATTCCAAAAAGGGAGAGGCAAGAGTAACCAGAGAAACCCTATGATCTATTTGACACATAAATGGGTATAGATGACTAACCAGCTGTCCGTCGTCATCGGAGTCGTCACCGGAGTGGTCGTCGGAGTCGGAGTCGTTGCCGGGGTCGTCACCAGATTCGGTGTGGAACTCCGCCTCCGGCTATGGAAGCTCGACGCCGTCGACGACGTCAGGGTGCAGCGATAACTCGCCAGCGGTGACGACAACCTCTATCTCCATCTCCACGCCGTGCTCTAGTGCTTTAGCAGCCCCGACGTCGCCACTCCCTCCGATGGGGCGCTTCGGCGCCAACCTTATACACTGACGGCTTTGAGGACTAAGAGCGACATCGAGGATGCAAGCGGAGAGAGAGGATTGTGTGTGTGTGGCGAGGATAGGGGGTGCGGCTGCTCGGGCACACCATTAATATGGAGTAGTGGGAGTTGTGGGAGAGAGGCGGGCGGTGGCCAAACCGATGGCTCGCCTCCCCGATGAGCCTGCGCACCGGACTGTTGGCATGCCTACCAAAGTTTCACACAGCTACTCGCACGCCTCCTAATGACACTGCGCAGCGAGCACGCCTCCATCAATTCACACACCTGCACGCAAGCCTCCCCGTCTGCCTGCGCGGCGGACTGCTCACATGCGTCCCGTCAACTCACGCCTGCTCGCACAGCACACGGGTCGCGCGGCGGCACGTATATTGTTTTTCTATTTGGATGATTAATGCTGTCGCTTTATTGCTTAACCGAAGCATGGCACGTATCCATCGTTGGTCTAATGCTCACGATTCGAATAAACAATCCGTTTGGGATATTGGTTCCCAATTATTAATAATCTCCCATTTGTAATTAGATAAAGATTACATCAAAACTGGTCTCAAATTTGACAAAGAAAGTACAATACCACTTTGTATTGGTGTCCATATGACAACACGATAAGTTTCATGAACTTCAAATAAGTTTTGGATGTACTAGAATTTTAAAATCAAGATTCTCAATGTTTGAAATTTGTTGCATGGGGAGTAAACATGCACCCAGTGAGACACATGCGTTTTTTGCAATACAGTTAGGTGCACTGTCACGTGTGCATGTAGCTCAAATTTGATTTTTGCACATTATACCCGTAGAAAATCAATCAATTAATGTACTAAAATGTCTTAATGATCTCTGTGATTTTTTCAAAATTAAAACGTCCCTCCTTTGGTAACATATGTTCACCGCGGGATAATTAATTTAACATGCATCGTAGTTGTGGTGGATTCGCGGTGTGTGTGTGGGTGTGTGCGTCTGGGGGTGGCAGGTAGCTCGTAGTACACTACGAGTTGTGAGCCACTGTATGGGTTGGCCGTTTTGTTAGGCAGGCCGGTGCCACATTAGAGTCGTGGAATCATTATTTAAAACATTACACAACCCTTTCATACATACATGTTTTGGCCACATGCAGTCAATGGTTGTCCTACACGACACTCGATACTCGTGTGTGACGCTTTCTGTGGGCCCGCGAGGTCGTCGTCCATCACTTTGACGAATAGTCGGCAGTGAGGTTAATTTGACCAGGAAGGTAGAATCTTTTTTGTTTGTGTTATGGTGGTATATAGTACGCGTCGAAGAGGTGGGAGGGGACTAGCATATATACTATACGTACGCGTCCGTGAACAAGTATACCTCACTTAGTCGGGACTTTTTGGTTTCCGAGGCACGTGCCACATCAAAATTGTGAAATTGGCTATTCAAACATCACACAACACCTCTTTGGGCCACATGCATGCACGCAGTGGTTATCCTAGCTAGGACACTCACGTGTGACGCTTCCATCTGTGGGCCCATGAGGCCATCGTCGATGCATGCATGCATCACTTTGACCTACATTGGGAGAGGTTAATTAATTTCACCATCGATGAGGATTCTTTTGGGTTGTACATATTACGGCAGGAGCATATAGTATGCGGTGAAGAGGGGGGAAGGGGACCATCATATGTAGTACGCTTCATGAACCTCGCTCTGTGTGGGTGCATGGTTTATGGTTTTTGAGGCATGTGGCACATCAAAGTTGTGCATTTTGGGTATTCAACATATATATGTTTGGCCCACATGTAAAGCGGCGGTGGTTGTCCTCTCACACCCACTTAAGCGGTTATCAGCGATATCGATGCTTTCCATGTGTGGGCCCGCTTGGTCCCTCACTACTTTTTGCCTGACAACAAGAAAGGTTAATTTGACTTAGGAGGGGATTGTTATTTTTGCTTGTAATACGATATATATAGGTCATGCTCTGGGATGACATGCATGATACAGTTTGAGCACACACACATGCATGTGTACGCATGAATCCCTCCCAAGTCGAAGTGGCTAGTACAACGACACGTCATGAACCGATCTCGCTCTGTGTGGGGAGCTAGTGTATGATTTTTGATGCACGCGCCACATCAATGTTGTGAAATGGTATTCAAACATGCATGCACGCATCACCTCCATACATATGCATGTAGTGGTTGCCTTCGAATGGTACACTCCCTCTCGTGGTTATCGGCGACAAGCCTATATATTCGTGGGCCCGCATGGACATCCATGATCACCTTTACCAACAACAAGATAGGTTACCATGGCGGATTCTTCATTTGGTTCGTGCTATCATAGTATAGGTCATGGTGAGATTCAGACCTTAAGTTTGAGCGCATATACTATGCACGCATGCATGAATCCCCGTCGTTGGCTTGAAGTGTGGTGTAACATACATATGCATCATCAACCTAACCCTCACTCAGTGTGGGGATTTCTAGTTCGAAATCATGGTGCCACATCAAAGTTGTTCCATTGTTACTCAAAAACACACCTCTCCATACATATGTTTGGGCCACACGCATGCAGTGGTTGTTTTCAGGGACTAGCTATTTGCGTGATTATTGGCGAGCTAGCCCATCTCCGGGGTCGCATGGACGGCCATCACTTTGACCAACAACAAGAGAGATGTTGTACGACCAAGGTGGATTATTCTTGGTCTGTTTTACGATCCATCTTGGTGAGATATGCCTCTCTGGCCCGCCGACTGAAAGTGTGTGTGTGGGGGGGGGGTGCTACATCGCACTTTGCTAGGGTGAACCTTGGTTTGGGGGGGGCATGCATTCATAGCTTAGGATTCCCTTCGTGCCGACACGAATGAGGGGGGGCTGCTAGCTACTTCACACTTTGCTAGGGTGAACCTCGGTTGGGGGGCATGCATTCATAGCTTAGGATTCCCTTCGTGCCGACACGAGGGAGGGGGGCTGCTAGGTACTTCGCACTTTGCTAGGTGAACCTCGGTTGGGGGGGGAGGGGCATGCATTCATAGCTTAGGATTCCCTTCGTGCAGACACGAGGGGGGTGGGGGCAAGCAATACCATGAGCTTTGCGAGATAGGTGCCACATCGAAGTTGCATTTAGTATTTGAAAATCAAACCACCCTTTTCATACATAAATTTGGTCCACATGCAAGTGTGTTCATGTTCTGACCCTCTACCGCGTCATTTTTCGCCAAATTTATGAACATTAGACAAGTCGGATGACGGAACGGACACGGTTCACTCAAACTAACCGTGTGCCACGACGGTGCCCCTGTCACGCACACATCCGCACAGTACATTGGGCTCCACGAGGCTCCTCCTCTCAAAAATATCTGCCCGCCTCGAGGGTTTTTCTGTTTCACAACACACGGTTGTTATCTCCAAACCGTGTGCGATATTTCTTGTTCCCAATCCCGCCTGCATCCCTAGAAAATATCTGCCAGCCTCGACGGTCTTTTTGTTTCATAACACACGGTTGTTATCTCCGGACCGTGTGCGATGCACTATCATCAAAATTTTCAATAGCCCTGGCATTTCACTCCTGCGTTTGACTCCCGCGTAGTAAAATTTTCAGTACCCGCATCATTTCCTCAAACACCCCCCTCCCCCTCCACACACACACACACACACACACCAAAACCTCCTCGGGCGTGCGCGCACACACACACCCTCCCTTGCTCGAAACCCTAGCAAGGTCCCCGCTGCCGCAGCCGCAACCGCCGCTGCAAGGCCTCCATTGTCAACATCCACCAGTTTGCCCGTGCAGCTTACCCACCGATCACCATACCCAGGCCGCCCTGAGTTTCTTAGATGACGCCTGCCAAACGCCCCCTTTCCCACAGATCCCCATCCCCACCCCCCACTCTAGAGTGTCGCAGCCTAAGCTCGGCTATGCTTCCCGTGGAGCTCGAGGAGCGACTGGCCCAAAAGAGGTGTATCGCGGTCTCTTCGCCCGACGTCGCCGAGGAAGCTGACGACCATTACTGGTGGCAGGCACTCAAGCAACGTGCTAGAGTATGCGGGCAAGTCTCGGCCGCCGCCTACAACATCGAGGTCATCGACAACGACGACCTGAGGCGGGCTATGTCACATGTTAAGTGGCCCACCCCCAACCCTCGGGTTCAACCGCCGTCGATCTCATCCATGGCCCCGCTGATACGTCTCCAACGTATCTATAATTTTTGATTGTTCCATGCTATTATATTATCTGTTTTGGATGTTAATGGGCTTTATTTTACACTTTTATATTATTTTTGGGACTAACCTACTAACCCAAGGCCCAGTGCAAATTGTTGTTTTTTTTGCCTATTTCAGTGTTTCACAGAAAAGGAATATCAAACGGAATCCAAACGGAATGAAACCTTCGGGAGAGTTATTTTTGGTACAAACGTGATCCAGAGGACTTGGAGTAGATGTCAAGCAACCAACGAGGTGGCCACGAGGCAGGGGGCGCGCCTACCCCCCTCGTGGGCCCCTCGTGGCTCCACCGACCTACTTCTTCCTCCTATATATATATATTCATATACCCCGAAAACATCCAGGAGCACCACGAAACCCTATTTCCACCGCCGCAACCTTCTGTACCCAAGAGATCCCATCTTGAGGCCTTTTCCGGAGCTCCGCCGGAGGGGGCATCGATCACGGAGGGCCTCTACATCAACTCCATGGCCTCTCCGATGATGTGTGAGTAGTTTACTTCAGACCTTCAGGTCCATAGCTATTAGCTAGATGGCTTCTTCTCTCTCTTTGAATCTCAATACAAAGTTCTCCTCTATCTTCTCGGAGATCTATTCGATGTAACTCTTTTTGCGGTGTGTTTGTCGAGATCCGATGAATTGTGGGTTTATGATCAAGTCTATCTATGAACAATATTTGATTCTTCTCTGAAATCTTTTATGTATGATTGGTTATCTTTGAAATTCTCTTCGAATTATCAGTTTGGTCTGGCCTACTAGATTGATCTTTCTTGGAATGGGAGAAGTGCTTAGCTTTTGGGTTCAATCTTGCAGTGCTCGATCCCAGTGACAGAAAGGGAAACGACACTTATTGTATTGTTGCCATCGAGGATAAAAAGATGGGGCTTATATCATATTGCTTGAGTTTATCCCTCTACATCATGTCATCCTACCTAATGCGTTACTCTGTTCTTATGAACTTAATACTCTAGATGCATGCTGGATAGCGGTCGATGTGTGGAGTAATAGTAGTAGATGCAGGCAGGAGTCGGTCTACTTGTCACGGACGTGATGCCTATATACATGATCATGCCTAGATATTCTCATAATTATTCGCTTTTCTATCAATTGCTCGACAGTAATTTGTTCACCCACCGTAATACTTATGCTATCTCGAGAGAAGCCACCAGTGCCTATGGCCCCCGGGTCTATTCTCCTTTATATTAATCTCCCGTCAACAAGCTATTTCTATTACCATTTATTTTGCAATCTTTATTTTCCAATCTATATCATAAAAATACCAAAAATATTTATCTTATTATTATTATCTCTATCAGTTCTCACTCTCGTAAGTGATCGTGAAGGGATTGACAACCCCTTTATCGCGTTGGTTGCGAGGTTCTTATTTGTTTGTGTAGGTACGAGGGACTTGCGTGTAGTCTCCTACTGGATTGATACCTTGGTTCTCAAAAACAAAGGGAAATACTTACGCTACTTTGCTGCATCACCCTTTCCTCTTCAAGGGAAAACCAACGCAGTGCTCAAGAGGTAGCAAGAAGGATTTCTGGTGCCGTTGCCGGGGAGATCTACGCACAAGTCAAGACATACCAAGTACCCATCACAAACTCTTATCCCTCGCATTACATTATTTGCCATTTGCCTCTCATTTTCCTCTCCCCACTTCACCCTTGCCATTTATTTGCCCTCTTTTTTCGTTCCCCTTCTCTTTTCTAGTTCGTCTCTTTTCATTTGCCTCTTGTGTGCTTGTGCATTGGATTGTTTGCCGCGATGGCTTTACCAAAAGGTGTTGACCTTCACCTTAGAAGGCTGGAAGAAATCAAAAACAATGTTAGAAGTTTTATGTCCTTACAATTTGAGCATAATAATTTCTTTAGAAACGAGCTTAAAGAGCAAAAAGGTTTTATAGTTTACATGAATAAAGAGCTCGATGATATGTCTAAGGAATTTTACGGTTTGAAATCTCAGTTTGCTCATCTTGAAAAATTAGTTGCCCAAATTTCGGATAAGCAGGCCACCTTAGTTAATAAGATGGCCGCTAAACCGGAAGAGTTAAATAATAATAAGGATGAAGATCTAAAAGTGATTTATGTGTCTCCTATTAAATCTTTGTTTTGCAATATGAATCTTGATAATGATGGGACTAGAGATGAGTCAACTTTAGTTAGAAGGCGTCCCAATGATTCAGAGTTTTTAGATCTTGATGCAAAAATTGGTAAAAGTGGGATTGATGAGGTCAAAAATTTACATAGCAATGAACCCACTATCTTGGATTTCAAGGAATTTAATTATGATAATTGTTCTTTAATAGATTGTATTTCCTTGTTGCAATCCGTGCTAAATTCTCTGCATGCTTATAGTCAAAATAAAGCTTTTACTAAACATATTGTTGATGCTTTAATCCAATCTTATGAAGAAAAGCTTGAATTGGAAGTTTCTATCCCTAGAAAACTTTATGATGAGTGGGAACCTATTAAAATTAAAATTAAAGATGATGAATGCTATGCGTTGTGTGATTTGGGTGCTAGTGTTTCCATGATTCCTAAAACCTTGTGTGATTTGCTAGGTTTCCGTGAATTTGATGATTGTTCTTTAAACTTGCATCTTGCAAATTCCACCATTAAGAAACCTATGTGAAGAATTAATGATGTTCTTATTGTTGCAAATAGGAATTATGTGCCTGTGGATTTCAATGTTCTTGATATTTATTGCAATCCTACATGTCCTATTATTCTTGGTAGACCTTTCCTTAGAATGATTGGTGCAATTATTGATATAAAGGAAGGGAATATTAGATTCCAATTTCCGTTAAGGAAGGGCATGGAACACTTACCTAGAAAGAAAATTAAATTACCTTATGAATCTATTATGAGAGCCACTTATGGATTGCATACCAAAGATGATAAAACCTAGATCTATCCTTGCTTTTATGCCTAGCTAGGGGCGTTAAACGATAGCGCTTGTTGGGAGGCAACCCAATTTTATTTTTGTTCCTTGCTTTTTGATTCTGTTTAGTAATAAATAATTCATCTAGCCTCTGTTTATATGTGGTTTTATACTTTTAATTAGTGTTTGTGCCAAGTAGAACATTTGGGAAGACTTGGGGAAAGTCTTTGCGATCTTGCTGTAAAAAACAGAAACTTTAGCGCTCACGAGATTTGCTGCCATTTTTTTCTGGAGAGTGCTATTTAGTTAATTCTTTTTGCAGATGATTAATAGATAAATTCCTAACGTCCAGCAATTTATTTTAGAATTTTTGGGGTTCCAGAATTATTCGAAACCTATAGATTACTACAGACTGTTCTGTTTTTGACAAATTCTGTTTTTCGTGTGTTGTTTGCTTATTTTGATGAATCTATGGCTAGTATTTGTGTGTATGAACCATAGATAAGTTGGAATACATTAGGTTTAACACCAATATAAATAAAGAATGAGTTCATTACAGTACCTTAAGTGGTGGTTTCTTTTCTTTTACTAACGGAGCTCATGAGATTTTCTGTTTAAGTTTTGTGTTGTGAAGTTTTCAAGTTTTGGATAAAGATTTGATGGATTATGGAATAAGGAGTGGCAAGAGCCTAAGCTTGGGGATTCCCAAGGCACCCCAAGGTAAAATTCAAGGACAACCAAAAGCCTAAGCTTGGGGATGCCCCGGAAGGCATCCCCTCTTTCGTCTTATTCTATCGGTAACTTTACTTGAGGCTATATTTTTATTCACCACATGATATGTGTTTTGCTTGGAGCGTCTTGTATGATTTGAGTATTTGCTTTTTATTTTACCACAATCATCCTTGCTGTACACACCTTTTGGTAGAGACACACATGAATCGGAATTTATCAGAATACTCTATGCGCTTCACTTATATCTTTTGAGCTAGATAACTTTGATCTAGTGCTTCGCTTATATCTTTTAGAGCACAGTGGTGGTTCTATTTTATAGAAATTATTCATTTCTCATGCTTCACTTATATTATTTTTAGAGTCCTTTATAACAGCATGGTAATTTGCTTTGGTTATGAATTTAGTCCTAATATGATAGGCATCCAAGATCGGTATAATAAAAACTTTCATAAAAAGTGCATTGAGTACCAGGAGAAGTTTGATACTTGATAATAGTTTTGAGATATAAAGGTGGTAATATTAGAGTGTGCTAGTTGAGTAGTTGTGAATTTTAGAAATACTTGTGTTGAAGTTTTCAAGTCTCGTGGCATGCACGTATGGTGACCGTTGTGTAACAAATTTGGAACATGGGGTGTTATTTGATTGTCTTTCTTATGAGTGGTGGTCGGAGACGAGCGATGGTCTTTTCCTACCAATCTATTCCCCTAGGAGCATGCGTGTAATGCTTGGTTTTTTATGACTTGTAGATTTTTGCAATAAGTATGTGAGTTCTTTATGACTAATGTTGAGTCCATGGATTATACGCACTCTCACCCTTCCATCATTGCTAGCCTCTTCGGTACCATGCATTGCCCTTTCTCACCTTGAGAGTTGGTGCAAACTTCGCCGGTGCATCCAAACCCTGTGATATGATACACTCTGTCACACATAAACCTCCTTATATCTTCCTCAAAACAACCACCATACCTACCTATTATGGCATTTCCATAGCCATTCCGAGATATATTGCCATGCAACTTTCCACTGTTCCATTTATCATGACACACATCATCATTGTCATATTGCCTTACATGATCATGTAGTTGAGATCGTATTTGTGGCAAAGCCACCGTTCATAATTTTTCATACACGTCACTCTTGATTCATTGCCCTTCCTGGTACACCGCATGAGGCATTCATATAGAGTCATACTTTGTTCTAGTATCGAGTTGTAATCATTGAGTTGTAAATAAATAGAAGTGTGATGATCATCATTAATAGAGCATTGTCCCAAATAAAAAAATAAAAAATAAAGGCCAAAAAAAGGGAAGGCCCAAAAAAAGGAAAAAAGAAGAAGAAAAAGAAATAAAAAGGGGCAATGCTACTATCCTTTTTCCACACTTGTGCTTCAAAGTAGCACCATGATCTTTATGACAGAGAGTCTCTTGTTTTGTCACTTTCATATACTAGTGGGAATTTTTCATCATAGAACTTGGCTTGTATATTCCAACAATGGGCTTCCTCAAATGCCCTAGGTCTTCATGAGCAAGCAAGTTGGATGCACACCCACTTAGTTTCTTTTGTTGAGCTTTCATACATTTATAGCTCTAGTGCATCCGTTGCATGGCAATCCCTACTCCTTGCATTGGCATAAATTGATGGGCATCTCCCTAGCCCATTGATTAGCCGCGTCTATGTGAGACTTTCTCCTTTTTTTGTCTTCTCCACATAATCCCCATCATCATATTCTATTCCACCCATAGTGCTATATCCATGGCTCACGCTCATGTATTGCGTGAAAGTTGAATTTTTTTTGAGATTACTAAAGTGTGAAACAATTGCTTGGCTTGTCATCGGGGTTGTGCATGATGAGAGCATTCTTGTGTGAAGAAAATGGAGCATGACCAAACTATATGATTTTGTAGGGATGAACATTCTTTTGCCATGTTATTTTGAGAAGACATAATTGCTTAGCTAGTATACTTGAAGTATTATTATTTTTATGTCAATATTAGACTTTTGTCTTGAATCTTTCGGATCTGAATATTCATGCCACAATAAAGAGAATTACATTGAGAATTATGCTAGGTAGCATTCCACATCAAAAATTCTGTTTTTATCATTTACCTACTCGAGGACGAGCAGGAATTAAGCTTGGGGATGCTTGATACGTCTCCAACGTATCTATAAATTTTGATTGTTCCATGCTATTATATTATCTGTTTTGGATGTTAATGGGCTTTATTTTACACTTTTATATTATTTTTGGGACTAACCTACTAACCCAAGGCCCAGTGCAAATTGCTATTTTTTGCCTATTTCAGTGTTTCGCAGAAAAGGAGTATCAAACGGAATCCAAACGGAATGAAACCTTCCGGAGAGTTATTTTTGGAACAAACATGTTCCAGATGACTTGGAGTAAACGTCAAGAAACCAACAAGGTGGCCACGAGGCAGGGGGCACGCCCTCCCCCCTCATGGGCCCCTCGTGGCTCCACTGACCTACTTCTTCCTCCTATATATATTCATATACACCGAAAACATCCAGTAGCACCATGAAACCCTATTTCCACCGCCGCAACCTTCTGTACCCAAGAGATCCCATCTTGGGGCCTTTTCCGGAGCTCCGCCAGAGGGGGCATCAATCACGGAGGGCCTCTACATCAAATCCATGGCCTCTCCGATGATGTGTGAGTAGTTTACTTCAGTCCTTCGGGTCCATAGCTATTATCTAGATGGCTTCTTCTCTCTCTTTGAATCTCAATACGAAGTTCTCCTCAATCTTCTTGGAGATCTATTCGATGTAACTCTTTTTGCGGTGTGTTCGTCGAGATCTGATGAATTGTGGGTTTATGATCAAGTCTATCTATGAACAATATTTGATTCTTCTCTGAAATCTTTTATGTATGATTGGTTATCTTTGCAAGTCTCTTTGAATTATCAGTTTGGTTTGGCCTACTAGATTGATCTTTCTTGCAATGGGAGAAGTGCTTAGCTTTGGGTTCAATCTTGCGGTGCTCGATCCCAGTGACAGAAAGGGAAACGACATGTATTGTATTGTTGCCATCAAGGATAGCGGTCGATGTGTGGAGTAATAGTAGTAGATGCATGCAGGAGTCGGTCTACTTGTCATGGGCGTGATGCCTATATACATGATCGTCCCTAGATATTCTCATAACTATTCGCCTTTCTATCAATTGCTCGACAGTAATTTGTTCACCCACCGTAATACTTATGCTATCTTGAGAGAAGCCACTAGTGAAACCTATGGCCCCCGAGTCTATTCTCCTTTATATTAATCTCCCGTCAACAAGCTATTTCTATTACCATTTATTTTGCAATATTTATTTTCCAATCTATATCATAAAAGTACCGAAAATATTTATCTTATTATTATTATCTCCATCAGATCTCACTCTCGTAAGTGACCATGAAGGGATTGACAACCCCTTTATCGCGTTGGTTGTGAGGTTCTTATTTGTTTGTGTAGGTACGAGGGACTTGCGTTTAGTCTCCTACTGGATTGATACCTTGGTTCTCAAAAACTGAGGGAAATACTTATGCTACTTTGCTGCATCACCCTTTACTCTTCAAGGGAAAACCAACGCAGTGCTCAAGAGGTAGCACCCGCCGCTGATCTCCTCTGGCTCGCTGTCAACAATTTGCCATCCCACATTGCCATCGAGCCCCTTTTGTCATTTCTAAAGGACACGTTCTGCGACGCTGGCTTGGGATCCACAACTTCCAAGTCAGACCTCATCGACAGCGACCATGAGGAGGGCATCCTCTCCGGCTCTTCCAAGGGGAAAGAGCCCATCTACTCTTCCAAGGGGAAAGCACCCATCTGCGACATCAGGGAGGGCACCCTACAGTCTTGCTCTTCCAAGGGGATGGAGCCCATCTGTGACAACATGGAGTGCATCCAGGGTCCGTGCTCTTCCCACGGGAACGAGCTCATCCGTGACAAGTGAGGAAACCCATGATTTGTTTTGTCGTGCCTCTTCACAGGGGGAAGCCCATGATTTGTTTTGTCGAGTCCCTTTTGTAGTGTAGTGAGAAATGTCCAGTTTAATTGCTATATCTAGTTGTTTGTAGTATGCCTTGTTTATTTCAGTTGTTCACAATGTGATGCTCTATATGTGCAATTATTTACTGTGCAATACATTTCGTCAATCCAATTTTAAACATACCGATAGGAATGCATATATTTGCTTGCTGTTAAGCCTGTTATAGCTAGCATATGCCTCTTTTAAAGTTTTTTGATTATTCGGTTGTTTGTAGTTAGCATATGTCCAGTTTCAAATGCTATCTTTCGTTGTTTGTAGTATGCCTTGTTTATTCCAGTTATTCACAATGTGATGTTCTATATGTGCAAGTATGAACTGTGCAGTTCAATTTCATCAGTACCAGTTTCAAAAATACCACTATGAACGACTACATTTGGTTGCTGCATCTTGTAGTTAACACGCCTTTCCATTGTTATTTAACAATAACCAGTGTACTTAGACCGACACACTACCAGTTTGAATGACTATGTTTGCTTGTTGTTAAATGTTAGGCCTGTTGTAGTTAACACACCTTTCCACTTGTTTTGCTTTACTAATGTGCTTAAACCTGCACACTGAAACTATTTTTTGGAGATTATTTAGTATGTCATGGATAATTTTGGTTGATGTTTAGCCTGTTGTGCTTAACATGCTTCTCGATGTACCTACACAGGACAATTTTGGGAACGACTGTTGTTTTCCATCGAGATTAGTTTCATCCCATGGCTTATATCTGCTCACTGTTCAGGATATCGGTAGCTGGTACCATATAGGCCGGGGGCTGATAAGGGACTAACTGGTGAATCAGACTTTTAACTGAATATATCTACAACCCATTTATCGTTAGGTTAACTAGGGCCATATGTAATATATCTGAGGCTACATAGCAACATGCATTGTACTTAATGTCTAAATATGCAATCCTAGGCTACATAGTAACAAGGAAGAGTGTTACATTAATGTTCCAATGATGTCGATATACGTAGAAGAGCAGGAGCAGCAGCAACAACAACACAACCCTGTTTGGATACTCAACTTAGCTAGGGGTTAGAGTTAGTTTCTAGCTCATGACTAACCCTGAACTAACTCCATCCAAAGAGTTGTTTGGATAGCAGGGTTAGATTGACAATAAATGCACTAGGAGAACTAGCTCCTGTTAGCACCTCTTGGGTTGAATACTTTTTTTGGGTGGGTTATAGATGCAACTAGCTCAAACTAGCCCTCATGTTTAGATATACCGTAACATCCCAAATTTTCAATTTGGAATGTTATGCATTAGATCATCATTGCATATCATATTTTATAGCATTTTGGCGTGATCCTAGAAATTCTACGCAACTCAAGGACCTACGGAGAGAGTTAGGGATTTCATTATTTTCATATTTGCATTTTCGCGAATTTTGAAACGAGGATCGTTTGATTTTAATTATTTTCTCTCCGAATATTTCTTTTATAAAAATAAAAAAGAGAGGATAAAATGACTTCCTCAAAATAGAGAAATATCGAAGATTTAATATTAAAATCAAATAAGATTTTTATTCAGAGTTTTATCGTTATTTTATTTGAATTAGGAAAAAAGACGTTTTTCAAAACTGCATTTTAGGCCCAAATAAATGTCCACCTTGTCCGGCTTATTTTTAGAGGACGGGGAAAATTTATTTTGGAACTTTTGGAGTTCATTTAGTATTCTTTTCCTTTCTTTTTCTTCACGTCGGATTTTTTAAAAAAAGTCAAACAGACTTGGGCCGCCGTGGGCAACCCGGACTCCGCCCCGCCCGGCCTTTATAAGCCGCCACCCCACCGCAGCCCACCCCAGCCCGCGCCACCGAAACCCTAGCCGCCTCGAGCCTGCCGCCGTCGCCGCCTCGCTGTCGCCGCGCCGCCTCGCCGGAGTTCGCCAGAGTTGCCGCGTATTTTTTTCGTTCGGTTTTTTAGGTAAACCCTAGATCTATTTTTTAATAGATTGGTTTGGTTTTTTTGGTTTAGTTATTTAGCGAACGCCCGTTTGTACGTTCGTTTTAAGGAACGGTTTTCACCATTTAGCCACAGACAGCGAACGTTCGTTTGTTGGCCTGTTCGTCAGTTTTTCTTTTTCTCGGATTTTTCCACGATTATTTTCGATCGCGATTTCTGATCCGATTTTCGTTCTAGTATAACTTTTCGCTCATTTATCAGAATCATGCGATTCAAGCGCCTAGAGTTTCGTCTCGAAACCCTCTTTCCGTTTAATCAACTTAAACAAGTTTTTGCTACTGTAAAATTTGACTTTAGTCCAGATTAGTAAACAAAGCTTGTTTCTTTCGCAGTTTGAGTTTCGTTGCTCCGTTTGATTTGATTCTTTTTGCAAACCGGTGTTCTTAAGTTGAACTTTCTGGTTAGACTTCTTATTTGAGTTTTACCCGTGCCTTTGCTTGATTGCTTATTGAATGCTTGTTTGATTGCGATAGAGTACCCGGAGTGTGAAGGGTGCTACATCGAGTCTCTAGGTTTCACGGATCATCAGCAAGGCAAGTAACACTTTGATCATACTTTCATTACCCAGTTTTTATGCATTAGTTTCAACCCTCAAACACTGCATGGTTAGGACTTGATAACATGTGGGTATTGGGAAGTAGTTGATGAGGTAGGAACCTATTGTCCTGTTTATTACCAAACCTTTGGGAGTTACTTCTACGTTGCTTATATTGCTATGTTATGCTCGTAGACGTGGATTGGGTGAGTGAATCCATGACAGATGTGAGATTGTGATTTAATGGTTCAACTTAAGGTGGCAACTTTAATACACATCTTGGTGGATTGAGGCACCTGGGGAACCTAGTGATTGCCTGTATTTTTGGAAATCCCGGGGTACCGTGTGATTTCCCTATGGACCGCCACCCAGGCTCAAAGGGATCATAAGATTATTCATGCCGGAAACTTCCATGTGCAGCCACATGCCATTATGGGCTCTGGCATAGTTGATTAAGTCGTGTGAACTCTTACAGTGGTAGACTAGCAGATGTAGGGGATGTAGGTGTACCGGTCTACCCATCGTAAGGTGCTAACGCTTCTGAAAGACCGTGTCTCGGTCATCCGTTTCTCAAACACCTTGTAGTGCGAGAAATCCAATGGAGGAGATCGAGTCTTGTGGGTAAAAGTCCACAAACCTCTGCAGAGTGTACAAACTAATCATGGTTAGCCGTGTCCCCGGTTATGGACATCTTGAGTATCTAGTTCTTGGATTATCATGTGGATCTCATCACTCTAAATTAATTTTGTTGGGTTAATGATTACTTTTAATTGGGATTGAGAGGGGGTTTACCTTCTCAATGTTTTCAACCAACTTTGTAGTTAAATAAAATATATTCCTTTGCAGTAGGGAAAAATTGGCTTTTCGCAAAACCTATTAACCATACAGCCTCCACCAGCCATATATGCATGTAGTGATAGCTTTACATTGTTCATTACTCTCTTGTGTTACAATTGCTAGCATATTCCAAGTACTGACTCATTTCGGGCTGCAACGTATCATGTTGCACACTTTTCAGACGACGAGTAAGGAGCCTTAGGTCGTGGTCTTTCACTCAGTGATGCCGTTGGAGTTGATGGACTCACTTTATCTTCCAAGCCTTCCGCTGTTATCGTATTAGATGGCCTTAAGCCATATTTATTGTAATAAGTTCTCTTTTGAGACATTCGATCTAATAAGTGTGTGATTGCTACTCTGTTATAAATCCTCAAGTACTGTGCGTGTCAGCATTACCGATCCAAGGATGACACTGATGCACAGAGATCAGACTGTTTGAGGTCTTGTCGCTAGAAGATGGTATTAGAGCACACACTGACTGTAGGACACACCACTAAGCTAAAGCCCTAGATCACTACTCTCTTCTCATTTTTGACTCCTCTCCATTTTCTACTCTTTAGGATGGAGGACGCAAGGAACAAGTTTGCACAACTGGATGAAGAAACACCCTTTGGACGACACTTGAAGGAAATCACTAGGTACCTAAACTCGGAATACCAAGCTTCACCGGGACTTACAACGCCACTTTACTAGAAGAGGAGCGCTGGATGATTCAAGTTCAAGTTCCAGGAAGGACATTTACGCCAGTCACTGAGCCCATAGAGTTTTCCTTTAATGCACCAACCTGGAGTCTAGGAAAGAGTATGGCAGCCCACATCACCATGGGACGCATTGGAGAAGTTTACCACAAGGATCTCAAGGATACTATCTACTAGATTTGTGGGCGCCGAGATGAGCAATGGGAGATGATTAGCACCAAGAAGGATAGATCAATTGCAGCTTTCATCCAGGAGTTAAACCAGCATATTCGCCGCCAGGAGAACCAGATGTGCGTAGGCATGATAGATCTGAAGAAGGCGATGACAAGGATCACGGATCTTGAGGAAGAACTCAAGGCAACTCGCGAAGATTATGAGGAGGAAATAGTCGTACTAGTGGAAAAGAATGACAATCTGGAAAGGAAGCTAGGAGTATTCATGGGAGACCCCGTGCCATGAGGAGAAGACGATGAACCCAAGGAGATTCATTCTGAGGACTACATCATCATCGACGACACCGACTCGGACCCTGGCGATAGTGATGATGATTATGAAGACGAAGCTGTAGCATATATCATGGAGTCTTCGACTGATCAATATTTCTAGATGACCACCAAAACAGTAGTAGTAGTCTACCATGTATATAGTATAGTCTGAGTACTTTTGTAATGATAGTTCTAGACCGATTGTATGCCCTTGCTTGATTGATTGAGTGATATGATTGTGTTTGTCTCATGTGCATATGGGTAGTGTTTTCTCACTAGACCTCATTCTATTCTATTCTCTTCCCTCTAAACCCTCAGATGCCTCCGAGACGTGACCCCAGATTTACCTTTCCACCGGAGCTCACTCAGTTGATCCAGCAGCAGAATACCCTTATGCAGTTGTTAGTTCAGAACCAAGGCAACAACAACAACCCACCACCACCACTAGTTGACAACTTAGCCCGTTTTCTGAGGTTGCAGCCGCCGGTGTTTTCCAGTAGCACCGAGCCGATAGTGGCAGATGATTGGCTCCGTAGGATTGGAAGGGAGTTAACCACTGCAGGATGCACAGATGCTAAGAGGGTGCATTTTACCGCGCACCAATTGGATGGATCAGCAGCCTCATGGTGGAAGAATTACACTGTCACCTATCCTATAGCCACTATTACATGGGACCAGTTCCAGCAGGCTTTTCGCACCGCCCATGTATCAGCAGGAGCTATGGCCATAAAGAAGCGTGAGTTTCGCAACTTACGCCAAGGAGGAAGCACAGTTAGCCAGTATGTGGATGACTTTAGCAAGCTAGCCCGTTATGCCTCAGATGATGTTGCTACGATGCGGCTAAGTAGGAGAAGTTTTTGGAGGGATTGAGTGATGAGCTGAGCATGCAGTTGATGGTAGCAACCTTTAATAACTACCAACAATTGATAGATAGAGCTCTCATGATTGAAGGGAATCAGCAACAGATTGATAACCACAAGAGGAAGTATGGACAAGGGAAGCATAATTCAGAAGCTCAACAGAGACCCCGTTTCACCCCGAACTCGGGAGGACTTGTGCATAACCATGGAGGCCCTCACAATGGAGGAAGTTCTCACAACCAAAGTGGCTCCAAGAATGGTAATGGAGGAAGCAACGGACAGAACCGTTCCAACCCATCAACGCCCGCCAAGAAAGATCTAAGCCACGTTACTTGCTACAAGTGCCAAAAGACCGGAAATTATGCCAATGAATGCCCTGAAGCTAAGAACAGAAACGACAATGGAAGCTCTGGGAAGAAGCCCAACCCTTTCAACAGGGGACAAGTGAACCACGTTAACGTGGAGGAGATTGAAGCCCAGCCAGATGCAGTAATAGGTAAGTTTTTGATTAAGTCTTTTACTGCAGTCGTACTTTTCGATACTGGTGCATCGCATTCATACATATCAAGGGGATTTGTGGATAAGTATAAACTGCCCACCAAAGTTCTTAGTACACCTATGTTAGTGAGCTCACCAGGAGCAGAGTATATGGCAAGCCAAGGATGTTTTCAGATACCATTGGCCATAGGTAGGCACGTTTTCCCCTCAAACCTGATAATTCTGGAGTCACAAGGTTTGGATGTGATTCTAGGTATGGATTGGCTATCGATGTATGGAGGAAACATCGATTGCGCTAGTAAGTCAATTTTGCTCACCACCCCAGAAGGAAGAAGGATCAAGTATGTATCCCGGCATTTGCCGATACTCAAGTAAATTCCTTAACAGGAGTTGTACAGGAGGAAGTACCAGTGGTAAAGGATTTCTCGGATGTATTTCCAGAAGAGTTGCCAGGTATGCCACCGGATAGAGACATAGAGTTTTTGATAGAGCTTTTGCCAGGCACAGGGCCAATATCTAAGAGACCGTATAGGATGCCCACACAGGATTTAGAGGAAATTAATAAACAGATTAAGGAGTTACTGGATAAAGGATATATTCACCCAAGTTCGTCACCTTCGGGATCACCAGTACTTATAGTGGAGAAGAAGGATGGATCGTTAAGGATGGTTGTTGATTATCGTGGATTGAATGAAGTAACGATCAAGAACAAGTACCCACTGCCGATGATCAATGATTTGTTTGATCAGCTGCAAGGAGCTAAGGTGTTTTCCAAGATTGATCTGTGATTAGGTTACCACCAGTTGAAGATTCGAGAGCAGGATATACCTAAGACAACTTTTACCACAAGGTACAGGCTATATGAGTATACTGTTATGTCATTTGGCTTGACTAACGCACCTACTTATTTTATGAACATGATGAACAAGGTGTTTATGGAGTTTCTAGATAAGTTCGTCGTAGTGTTCATAGATGATATTTTGGTCTACTCGAAAAATGAGGAGGAGCATAAGGAGCACTTGCGTTTGGTACTTGGGAAGCTCAGAGAACATCAACTATACGCCAAGTTCAGAAAATGTGAGTTTTGGTTGAAGGAAGTTGGATTCCTTGGACATGTTATATCCGGAGAAGGAATAGCAGTAGACCCCAACAAAGTCGTCACTGTGACAAATTGGGAGGCACCCACGTCCGTTGGAGAGATCCAGAGTTTTCTTGGACTCGCAGGATACTACCGGAGGTTCATTGAGAATTTCTTGAAGATTGCAAAGCCTATGACGGATTTGTTAAAAAAGGACACCAAATTCAAATGTACTGAGGAATGTGAGGCCAGTTTTCAGGAATTGAAGAAACGTTTGGTTACATCACCAGTGTTGATTCTGCCAGATCAACGCAAGGATTATGAAGTGTATTGCGACGCCTCTCGTCGAGGACTTGGAGCAGTGCTTATGTAGGAAGGAAGAGTTGTTTCATATGCCTCACGAAAGCTTAAAACCCATGAGTTAAATTATGCTACACATGATTTGGAGTTAGCAGCCGTAGTGCATGTGTTGAAGACTTGGAGACATTTTCTCATCGGAAACCATTGTGAGGTATACACGGATCACAAGAGTTTGAAGTATATCTTCACACAGAAGGATTTGAATCTCAGGCAGAGGAGATGGTTGGAACTCATTAAGGATTATGATATGAAGTTGAACTATCATCCCGGAAAGGCTAACGTAGTAGCCGATGCGTTGAGCCACAAGAGTCATGTCAATACACTCATGACCGGAGATTTACCCAAGGAGTTAGCAGAAGGCCTTCGTGAGCTACGTTTGGAGATAGTTCCGAGAGGTTATGTAGCAGCTTTGGAGATTCAGTCTACTTTGATGGATAAGATCAGAGAAGCGCAGAAGACGGACAAGGAGATCGCCGAGATAAAGGAAAGGATGAGCAAAGGAAAAGCCAAGGGATTTCGGGAGGATGAACACGATACCTTATGGTTTGAGGACCGCGTATATGTACCAAATGATCAGGAGATCAGGAAGCTGATTTTGCAGGAGGCCCATGACTCACCATATTTGATTCACCCAGGAAATACCAAGATGTACCTGGATCTGAAAGATAGATTCTGGTGGACTGGAATGAAGAAGGATACCGCGGAGTATGTAGCAGTTTGTGATGTATGTCAGAGAGTGAAGGCAGAACATCAGAAGCCAGCAGGATTGCTGCAACCATTGCCGATACTCGAATGGAAGTCGGATAAGCTAGGATGGATTTTATCACGGGATTACCCAGGACTCGTTCAGGCTATGACTCGATATGGGTTGTAGTTGATCGCTTGACCAAAGTAGCTCATTTCATCCCAGTGAAGACCACTTACACCAGTGCTAAGTTGGCAAAGATATACATGACCAGGATCGTATGTTTGCATGGAGTTCCGAGAACAATTATATCAGATAGAGGAACCCAGTTTACCTCAAAGTTCTAGAATCAGTTGCATGAAACTTTGGGAACTAGACTGGAGTTCAGTACAGCTTTTCACCCGCAAATAGATGGATAGACCGAGAGAGTCAACCAGATTCTGGAGGATATGCCGAGAGCTTGTGCATTAGATTATGGATCTAGTTGGGATGACAACTTGCCCTACGCAGAGTTCTCATACAACAACAGTTACCCAGCCAGTTTGAAGATGCCCCCTTTCGGAGCATTGTACGGAAGGAGGTGCAGAACACCGTTGTTATGGGATGAAGTTGGAGACCGACAGTTGTTTGGACCAGATTTGATTAAAGAATCAGAAGAGAAAGTTAAATTGATTCGCGATAGACTCAAGGTAGACCAGTCCAGGAAGAAGAGCTATGCGGATTGTAAACGCAAGGAGACATCTTACAAAGTTGGAGATAGAGTGTGTCTTCGGGTATCACCACTCCGAGGAGTTAAGCGCTTTGGAGTTAAGGGAAAGTTAGCACCATGATTTGTGGAATCATACAAGGTTTTGGAACGTATGGGAGAAGTTGCTTACAAGTTGGAATTGCCCGAAGGATTGACAGGAGTTCATGATGTGTTCCATCTTTCTCAGTTGAAGAAGTGCCACGCGGAGATGGCCGATATTCCTCTGAGAGATACAGTGCCACTGGAAGCGATACATTTTGGTAGTGACTTGACTTACGAGGAGAAGCCAGTCAAGATTCTCGAGTTTGCCAGCCGAGTTAACGTAGAAAAGTTATCAAGTTCTGTAAAGTTCAGTGGAGCCACCATACCGAGGATGAAGCCACCTAGGAACGAGAAGAATACCTATGCAAGGACCATCCACACCTATTTTCTAGCCAACCCGAATCTCGAGGGCGAGATTCATCTTAAGGGGGGTAGGTCTGTAACATCTCGAATTTTCAATTTGGAATGTTATGCATTAGATCATCATTGCATATCATATTTTATTGCATTTTGGCGTGATCCTAAAAATTCTACGCAACTCAAGGACCTACGGAGAGAGTTGGGGATTTCATTATTTTCATATTTGCGTTTTCACGAATTTTGAAAAGAGGATCGTTTAATTTTAATTATTTTCTCTTTGAATATTTCTTTTATAAAAATAAAAGAGAGATGATAAAATGACTTCCTCAAAATAGAGAAATATCGAAGATTTAATATTAAAATCAAATAAGATTTTTATTCGGAGTTTTATCGTTATTTTATTTGAATTAGGAAAAAATGTGTTTTTCAAAATTGCATTTTAGGCCCAAATAAATGTTCACCTTGTCCGGCTTATTTTTAGAGGATGGGGAAAATTTATTTTGGAATTTTTGGAGTCCGTTTAGTATTGTTTTTCTGCGCGTCGGAATTTTTTTTAAAGTCAAACCGACTTGGGCCGCCGTGGGCAACCCAGACTCTGCCCCGCCCAGCCTTTATAAGCCGCCACCCCACCGCAGCCCACCCCAGCCCGCGCCACCAAAACCCTAGCCACCTCGAGCCTGCCGCCGCCGCCGCCCTGCCGTCGCGCCGTTCCGTCGCCGCCGCCGCGCCGCCTCGCCGGAGTTGCCGCTAAATTTTTTTTCGTTCGGTTTTTAGGTAAACCATAGATCTGTTTTTTTAATAGATCGGTTCGATTTTTTTGGTTTAGTTATTTAGCGAACGCACGTTTGTATGTTCGTTTTAACGAATGGTTTTCACCGTTTAGCCGCAGACAGTGAACGTTTGTTCGTTAGCCTATTCGTCAGTTTTTATTTTTCTCGGATTTTTCCGCGATTATTTTCGATCGCGATTTTTGATCCGATTTTCGTTCTAGTATAACTTTTCGCTCGTTTATTGGAATCAGGCGATTCAAGTGCCTAGAGTTTCGTCTTGAAACCCTCTTTCCGTTTAATCAACTTAAACAAGTTTTTGCTACTGTAAAATTTGACTTTAGTCCAGATTAGTAAACGAAGCTTGTTTCTTTCACAGTTTGAGTTTCGTTGCTCTGTTTGATTTGATTCTTTTTGCAAACCGGAGTTCTTAAGTTGAACTTTCTGGTTAGACTTCTTATTTGAGTTTTATCCATGCCTTTGCTTGATTGCCTATTGAATGCTTGTTTGATTGCGATAGAGTACCCGGAGTGCGAAGCGTGCTACATCGAGTCTGTAGGTTTCACGGATCATTAGCAAGGCAAGTAACACTTTGATCATACTTTCATTAGCAAGTTTTTATGCATTAGTTTCAACCCTCAAACACTGCATGGTTAGGACTTGATAACATGTGGGTATTGGGAAGTAGTTGATGAGGTAGGAACCTATTGTCCTGTTTATTACCAAACCTTTGGGAGTTACTTCTACATTGCTTATATTGCTATGCTATGCTCGTAGACGTGGATTGGGTGAGTGAATCCATGACATATGTGAGATTGTGATTTAATGGTTCAACTTAAGTTGGCAACTTTAATACACATCTGGGTGGATTGAGGCACCTGGGGAACCCATTGATTGCCTGTATTTTTGGAAATCCCGGGGTACCATGTGATTTTCCTATGGACCACCACCCAGGCTCAAAGGGATCATAAGATTATTCATGCTAGAAACTTACGTGTGCAGCCACATGCCATTATGGGCTCTGGCATAGTTGATTAAGTCGTGTGAACTCTTATAGTGGTAGACTAGCAGATGTAGGGGATGTAGGTGTACCGCTCTACCCATCGTAAGGTGCTAACGCTTCTGAAAGACTGTGTCTCGGTCATCCATTTCTCAAACACCTTGTAGTACGAGAAATCCAATGGAGGAGATCGAGTCTTGTGGGGAAAGGTGCACAAACCTCTACAGAGTGTACAAACTAATCATGGTTAGCCGTGTCCCCGGTTATGGACATCTTGAGTATCTAGTTCTTGGATTATCATGTGGATCTCATCACTCTAAATTAATTTTGTTGGGTTAATGATTACTTTTAATTGGGATTGAGAGGGGGTTTACCTTCTCAATGTTTTCAACCAACTTTGTAGTTAAATAAAATATATTCCTTTGCAGTAGGGAAAAATTGGCTTTTCGCAAAACCTATTAACCATACAGCCTCCACCAGCCATATATGCATGTAGTGATAGCTTTACATTGTTCATTACTCTCTTGTGTTACAATTGCCAGCATATTCCATGTGCTGACCTGTTTTGGGCTGCAACGTATCATGTTGCAGACTTTTCAGACAACGAGTAAGGAGCCTTAGGTTGTGGTCTTTCACTCAGTGATGCCGTTGGAGTTGATGGACTCACTTTATCTTCCAAGCCTTCCGCTGTTATCGTATTAGATGGCCTTAAGCCATATTTATTGTAATAAGTTCTCTTTTGAGACATTCGATGTAATAAGTGTGTGATTGCTACTCTGTTATAAATCCTCAAGTATTGTGCGTGTCAACATTACCGATCCAGGGATGACACTGATGCACAGAGATCAGACTGTTTGAGGTCTGGTCGCTACATATACTTTAGGGCTATTTGAGCCCGAACAAGCTCAAACTAACTGTAACCCATGGATACAACAACAGTTAATCAACCGATAATTTGTAAGAATGCACTAAACTCCTTCCGGCCCATAATATGAGATGTTAATTCATCTAATCTGTGAGTATATTGGATGTTATAAGATACTCCCTCCGTTCCTAAATATTTGTCTTTTTAGAGATTTCAAATGGACTACCACATACGGATGTATATAGACATATTTTAGAGTGTAGATTCACTCATTTTGCTCCGTATGTAGTCACTTGTTGAAATTGATAGAAAGACAAATATTTAGGAACGGAGGGAGTATTATAAAAGAGTGTTGTACTACATCATTGTGCAATTGCTGTTTAGCTTCTAATATTAACTTGGTGCTTTTAGGTACATATGTCATTGGTAAAGATCCGCGCTTCGACCCTTTCTACGTATGGGGCAATGAGATATCGATGAACCAACATCAAGTGAGGAAGTTGATAAAGATTGTTAGTAAAATGGGTCCAAAGATGGCAATTAAACTATTTGTTTACACTTTATCCAAGACAACAGCGAACTATAGGATGGTAAGTAAGACCTCTGCAACCTTCTTTTTACTGCCCATAATGAGTTGTGTTAGATGACAATGTCTGAATCTTTTTCCTTTGCAGTGGTTGCCAAAGCAGTTTACTCAAGATTACCTCTCAAACTACATGATTGGTGGGCATGCAAAGGTTAAAGTATTTCTACCAGAACACGATGATTATCTAGATGTTTTCATGAAGACCGTGAAGGATGGGCGGTCGGCCATCACAAGGGGTTGGACTAGAGTCGTGCGTGCCTTCTGCATGGAGGAGGGCACAATATGGGCATTCCGCTTCACCTTGTTCAGCACTAGAATGTATTTCGCCTCTTTCTTTACCGTCATTAATAGTACAAGTATACAACTATGGTTCATCATTCTTTATTTGGTTCTTATGTAATTCTTGAACATATGTACATATGAAACGAATAATGCATTGGTTGTTTGAACCTAATGGATATGAATAAAGCTGTAGCATACATTCAAATTCAAATCTGGTACAATTTGAAATAGTAGCAATTAAATTACGGCGAAATTACGCCGTCCAGGTCGTTACGGCACACACGATTGGTAAAACACAAACGTTTGCGATATACACCATAATCCGAGACGGTTCACAAAGGGGAAACGTGTGCAAGCATGCACACAGTGGTCGTTTGCAAAGCGTGTGCGATGTTAGACAATATCACAAACGATGCGGGCAAACTAAACGTTTGTGTTAGTTGCCTTATCGTACACGATTCACAACCATGAACTGTTTCTGATGAAGTATGCATCGTAAACATTGCACCACAGAATAGCATTGTGACGCCCCCGATTCAATCATACACTAATCATACACGCAAACGTGTACGATCAAGATTAAGGACTCATGGGAAGATATCACAACACAACTCTAAAAATAAATAAGTCATACAAGCATCATAATACAAGCCAGGGGCCTCGAGGGCTCGAATACAAGTGGTCGATCATAGACGAGTCAGCGGTGTTGGGGAACGTTGCAGAAAACAAAAATTTTCCTACGGTTTCACCAAGATCCATCTAGGAGTTCATCTAGCAACGAGTGATTGGATTGCATCTACATACCTTTGTAGATCACGCGCGGAAGCGTTCAAAGAACGGGGATGAGGAAGTCGTACTCGACGTGATCCAAATCACCGGAGATCCTAGCGCCGAACGGACGGCACCTCCGTGTTCAACACACGTACAGTCAGCGTAACGTCTCCTCCTTCTTGATACAGCAAGGGGAAGGAGAGGTTGAGGAAGATGGCTCCAGCAGCAGCATGATGGCGTGGTGGTGGTGGAGCTGCAGTACTCCGTCAGGGCTTCGCTAAGCTCTACGGAGGAGGAGGAGGTGTTGGAGAGGGAGAGGGAGGCGCCAGGGCTTGGGTGTAGCTGCCCTCCCTTCCCCCCCACTATATATAGGGCCAAGGGAGAGGGGGGGCGCAGCCTTGGCCCTTCCTCCAAGGAAGGGTGCGGCCAGGGAGGAGTCCATCCTCCCCAAGGCACCTAGGAGGTGCCTTCCCCCTTTAGGACTCTTCCTTTCCCTCATCTCTTGGCGCATGGGCCTCTTGGGGCTGGTGCCCTTGGCCCATATAGGCCAAGGCGCACACCCCTACAGCCCATGTGGCCCCCCGGGGCAGGTGGACCCCCTTGGTGGACCCCAGGACCCCTTTCGGCACTCCCGGTACAATACCGATAATGCGCGAAACCTTTCCAGTGACCAAAACAAGACTTCCCATATATAATTCTTTACCTCCGGACCATTCCGGAACTCCTCGTGACGTCCGGGATCTCATCCGGGACTCCGAACAACATTCGGGTTACTGCATATACATATCCCTACAACCCTAGCGTCACCGAACCTTAAGAGTGTAGACCCTACGGGTTCGGGAGACATGTAGACATGACCGAGATCGCTCTTCGGTCAATAACCAACAACGGGATCTGGATACCCATGTTGGCTCCCACATGCTCCTCGATGATCTCATCGGATGAACCACGATGTCGAGGATTCAAGCAACCCCGTATACAATTCCCTTCGTCAATCGGTATGTTACTTGCCCGAGATTCGATCGTCGGTATCCCAATACCTCGTTCAATCTCGTTACCGGCAAGTCAATTTACTCGTACCGTAATGCATGATCCCGTGACCAGACACTTGGTCACTTTGAGCTCATTATGATGATGCATTACCGAGTGGGCCCAGTGATACCTCTCCGTCACACGGAGTGACAAATCCCAGTCTTGATCCGTGTCAACCCAACAGACACTTTCGGAGATACCCGTAGTATACCTTTATAGTCACCCAGTTACGTTGTGACGTTTGGTACACCCAAAGCACTCCTACGGTATCCAGGAGTTACACGATCTCATGGTCTAAGGAAAAGATACTTGACATTGGAAAACTCTAGCAAACGAACTATACGATCTTGTGCTATGTTTAGGATTGGGTCTTGTCCATCACATCATTCTCCTAATGATGTGATCTCGTTATCATGACATCCAATGTCCATAGTCAGGAAACCATGACTATCTGTTGATCAACGAGCTAGTCACCTAGAGGCTTACTAGGGACATGTTGGTGTCTATTATTCACACATGTATTACGATTTCCGGATAACACAATTATAGCATGAATAAAGACAATTATCATGAATAAGGAAATATAATAATAATGCTTTTATTATTGCCTCTAGGGCATATTTCCAACAGTCTCCCACTTGCACTAGAATCAATAATCTAGTTACATTGTGATGAATCGAACACCCATGGAATTATGGTGTTGATCATGTTTTGCTCTAGGGAGAGGTTTAGTCAACGGATCTGCTACATTCAGGTCCGTATGTACTTTACAAATATCTATGTCTCCATCTTGAACATTTTTACGAATGGAGTTGAAGCGACGCTTGATGTGCCTGGTCTTCTTGTGAAACCTGGGCTCCTTGGCAAGTGCAATAGCTCCAGTGTTGTCACAGAAGAGTTTGATTGGCCCCGACGCATTGGGTATGACTCCTAGGTCGGTGATGAACTCCTTCACCCAAATTGCTTCATGCGCTGCCTCTGAGGCTGCCATGTACTCCGCTTCACATGTAGATCCCGCCATGACGCTCTGCTTGCAACTGCACCAGCTTACTGCCCCACCATTCAAAATATACACGTATCCGGTTTGTGACTTAGAGTCATCCAGATCTGTGTCGAAGCTAGCGTCGACGTAACCTTTTACGACGAGCTCTTCTTCACCTCCATAAATGAGAAACATTACCTTAGTCCTTTTCAGGTACTTCAGGATATTCTTGACCGCTGTCCAGTGTTCCTTGCCGGGATTACTTTGGTACCTTCCTACCAAACTTACGACAATGTTTACATCAGGTCTGGTACACAGCATGGCATACATAATAGACCCTATGGCTGAGACATAGGGGATGACACTCATCTCTTCTATCTTCTGCCGTGGTCGGACATTGAGCTGAGCTCAATTTCACACCTTGCAATACAGGAAAGAACCCCTTCTTAGACTGATCCATATTGAACTTCTTCAATATCTTATCAAGGTATGTGCTTTGTGAAAGACCTATGAGGCGTCTTGATCTATCTCTATAGATCTTGATGCCTAATATATAAGCAGCTTCTCCAAGGTCCTTCATTGAAAAACTCTTATTCAAGTAGGCCTTAATGCTGTCCAAGAGTTCTATATCATTTCCCATCAAAAGTATGTCATCTACATATAATATGAGAAATGCTACAGAGCTCCCACTCACTTTCTTGTAAACGCAGGGTTCTCCATAAGTCCGCGTAAACCCAAACGCTTTGATCATCTCATCAAAGCGAATGTTCCAACTCCGAGATGCTTGCACCAGCCCATAAATCGAGCGTTGGAGCTTGCACACCTTGTCAGCATATTTAGGATCGACAAAACCTTCCGGCTGCATCATATACAATTCTTCCTTAAGGAAACCATTAAGGAATGCCGTTTTGACGTCCATTTGCCATATCTCATAATCGTAGAATGCGGCAATTGCTAACATGATTCGGACGGACTTTAGCTTCGCTACCGGTGAGAAAGTCTCATCGTAGTCAACCCCTTGAACTTGTCGATAACCCTTAGCGACAAGCCGAGCTTTATAGATGGTCACATTACCATCCGCGTCTGTCTTCTTCTTAAAGATCCATTTATTTTCTATGGCTCGCCGCTCTACGAGCAAGTCAGTCAAAGTCCATACTTCGTTTTCATACATGGATCCTATCTCGGATTTCATGGCTTCCAGCCATTTGTCAGAATCCGGGCCCGCCATCGCTTCTTCATAGTTCGAAGGTTCACCGTTGTCTAACAACATGATTTCCAAGACAGGGTTGCCGTACCAATCTGGTGCGGAACGTGTCCTTGTGGACCTTCGAATTTCAGTAGGAGCTTGATCATAAGTATCCTGATCATCATCATTAACTTCCTCTCTAGTCGGTGCAGGCACCTCAGGAACATTTTCTTGAGTTGCGCCATTTTCCGGTTCAAGAGGTAATACTTCATCAAGTTCTACTTTCCTCCCACTTACTTCTTTCGAGAGAAACTCCTTCTCTAGAAAGGATCCATTCCTGGCAACAAAGATCTTGCCTTCGGATCTGAGGTAGAAGGTATACCCAATAGTTTCTTTAGGGTATCCTATGAAGACGCATTTTTCCGACTTGGGTTCGAGCTTTTCAGGTTGAAGTTTCTTGACATAAGCATCGCATCCCCAAACTTTTAGAAACGACAGCTTAGGTTTCTTCCCAAACCATAATTCATACGGTGTCGTCTCAACGGATTTCGACGGAGCCCTATTTAAAGTGAATGCGGCAGTCTCTAAAGCATAGCCCCAAAAAGATAGCGGTAAATCGGTAAGAGACATCATAGATCGCACCATATCTAATAGAGTGCAATTACGACGTTCGGACACACCATTACGCTGAGGTGTTCCAGGCGGCGTGAGTTGTGAAACTATTCCACATTTTCTTAAGTGTGTGCCAAACTCATGACTCAAGTATTCTCCTCCACGATCTGATCGCAGGAACTTGATTTTCCTGTCACGTTGATTCTCAACCTCACTCTGAAATTCCTTGAACTTTTCAAAGGTCTCAGACTTGTGTTTCATTAAGTAGACATACCCATATCTACTCAAGCCATCAGTGAGGGTGAGAACATAATGATAGCCACCGCGAGCCTCAACACTCATTGGACTGCACACATCAGTATGTATGATTTCCAATAAGTTGGTTGCTCGCTCCATTGTTCCTGAGAACGGAGTCTTGGTCATTTTACCCATGAGGCATGGTTCGCACGTGTCAAATGATTCGTAATCAAGAGACTCTAAAAGTCCATCAGCATGGAGCTTCTTCATGCGTTTGACACCTATGTGACCAAGGCGGCAGTGCCACAAGTATGTGGGACTATCATTATCAATCTTACATCTTTTGGTACTCACACTATGAACATGTGTAGAATTACGCTCGAGATTCATTAAGAATAAACCATTCACCATCGGAGCATGACCATAAAACATATCTCTCATATAAATAGAACAACCATTATTCTCGGATTTAAATGAGTAGCTATCTCGAATTAAACAAGATCCTGATACAATGTTCATGCTCAAAGCTGGCACTAAATAACAATTATTAAGGTTTAAAACTAACCCCGAAGGTAAATGTAGAGGTAGCGTGCCGACGGCGATCACATTGACCTTGGAACCATTCCCGACGCGCATCGTCACCTCGTCCTTCGCCAGTCTCCGCTTATTCCGCAGCTCCTGTTTTGAGTTACAAATGTGAGCAACCGCACCGGTATCAAATACCCATGAGCTACTACGAGTACTGGTAAGGTACACATCAATTACATGTATATCACATATACCTTTCGTTTTGCCGGCCTTCTTGTCTGCTAAGTATTTGGGGCAGTTCCACTTCCAGTGACCACTTTCCTTGCAATAAAAGCACTCAGTCTCGGGCTTGGGTCCATTCTTTGGCTTCTTCCCGGCAGCTTGCTTGCCGGGCGCGGCAACTCCCTTGCCGTCCTTCTTGAAAGCTTTCTTTCCCTTGCCCTTCTTGAACTTAGTGGTTTTATTCACCATCAACACTTGATGTTCCTTTTTGACTTCTACCTCTGCTGATTTCAGCATTGCAAATACTTCAGGAATGGTCTTTTCCATCCCCTGCATATTGAAGTTCATCACAAAGCTCTTGTAGCTCGGTGGAAGCGACTGAAGGATTCTGTCAATGACCGCGTCATCCGGGAGATTAACTCCCAGCTGAGTCAAGCGGTTATGTAACCCAGACATAGTGAGTATGTGCTCACTGACAGAACTGTTTTCCTCCATCTTACAGCTGAAGAACTTGTCGGAGACTTGATATCTCTCGACCCGGGCATGAGCTTGGAAAACCATTTTCAGCTCTTCGAACATCTCATATGCTCCGTGTCTCTCAAAACGCTTTTGGAGCCCCGGCTCTAAGCTGTAAAGCATGCCGCACTGAACGAGGGAGTAGTCATCGGCACGTGCCTGCCAAGCGTTCATAACGTCTTGTTCTGCAGGGAGAACAGGTGCGTCACCTAGCGGTGCTTGTAGGACATAATCTTTCTTGGCAGCTATGAGGATGATCCTCAGGTTCCGGACCTAGTCCGTGTAGTTGCTGCCATCGTCTTTCAGCTTGGTTTTATCTAGGAACGCATTGAAGTTGAGGACTACGTTGGCCATTTGATCTACAAGACATATTGTAAAATTTTAGACTAAGTTCATGATAATTAAGTTCATCTAATCAAATTATTCAATGAACTCCCACTTAGATAGACATCCCTCCAGTAATCTAAGTATAACATGATCCGAGTTAACTAGGCCGTGTCCGATCATCACGTGAGACGGACTAGTCAACATCGGTGAACATCTTCATGTTGATCGTATCTTCTCATGCTCGACCTTTCGGTCTTCTGTGTTCCGAGGCCATGTCTGCACATGCTAGGCTCGTCAAGTCAACCGAAGTGTTTGCATGTGTAAATCTGTCTTACACCCGTTGTATGTGAACGTTAGAATCTAACACCCGATCATCACGTGGTGCTTCGAAACAACGAACTGTCGCAACGGTGCACAGTTAGGGGGAACACTTTCTTGAAATTATTATGAGGGATCATCTTATTTACTACCGTTGTTCTAAGTAAACAAGATGCAGAAACATGATAAACATCACATGCAATCAAATAATAATAGTGACATGATATGGCCAATATCACATAGCTCCTTTGATCTCCATCTTGGGGCTCCATGATCATCTTGTCACCGGCATGACACCATGATCTCCATCATCATGATCTCCATCATCGTGTCTCCATGAAGTTTCTCGCCAACTATTACTTCTACTACTACGGCTAACGCGTTTAGCAATAAAGTAAAGTAATTTACATGGCGTTTCTCAATGACACGCAGGTCATACAAAAATTAAAGACAACTCCTATGGCTCCTGCCGGTTGTCATACTCATCGACATGCAAGTCGTGATTCCTATTACAATAGCATGAACATCTCATACATCACATATAGATCATTCATCATTCATCACAACTTTGGCCATATCACATCACAGAACACTTGCTGCAAAAACAAGTTAGACGTCCTCTAATTGTTGTTGCAAGTTTTACGTGGCTGCAAAAGGGTTCTAGCAAGAACGTTTTCTTACCTATGTGAAAACCACAACGTGATTTGTCAACTTCTATTTACCCTTCATAAGGACCCTTTTCATCGAATCCGCTCCAACTAAAGTGGGAGAGACAGACACCCGCCAGCCACCTTATGCAACTTGTGCATGTTAGTCGGTGGAACCGGTCTCACGTAAGCGTACGTGTAAGGTTGGTCCGGGCCGCTTCATCCCACAATACCGTTGAAGCAAGATAAGACTAGTAGCGGCAAGAAAGTTGACAACATCAACGCCCACAACAATTTGTGTTCTACTCGTGCAAGAGAACTACGCATAGACCTAGCTCATGATGCCACTGTTGGGGAACGTTGCAGAAAACAAAAAATTTCCTACGGTTTCACCAAGATCCATCTAGGAGTTCATCTAGCAATGAGTGATTGGATTGCATCTACATACCTTTGTAGATCACGCGCGGAAGCGTTCAAAGAACGGGGATGAGGAAGTCGTACTCGACGTGATCCAAATCACCGGAGATCCTAGCGCCGAACGGACGGCACCTCCGCGTTCAACACACGTACGGTCAGCGTAACGTCTCCTCCTTCTTGATCCAGAAAGGGGAAGGAGAGGTTGAGGAAGATGGCTCCAGCAGCAGCACGACGGTGTGGTGGTGGTGGAGCTGCAGTACTCCGTCAGGGCTTCGCCAAGCTCTACGGAGGAGGAGGAGGTGTTGGAGAGGGAGGCGCCAGGGCTTGGGTGTAGCTGCCCTCCCTTCCCCCCACTATATATAGGGCCAAGGGAGAGGGGGGGGGCGCAGCCTTGGCCCTTCCTCCAAGGAAGGGTGCGGCCAGGGAGGAGTCCATCCTCCCCAAGGCACCTAGGAGGTGCCTTCCCCCTTTAGGACTCTTCCTTTCCCTCATCTCTTGGCGCATGGGCCTCTTGGGGCTGGTGCCCTTGGCCCATATAGGCTAAGGCGCACACCCCTACAGCCCATGTGGCCCCCCGGGGCAGGTGGACCCCCTTGGTGGACCCCCGGACCCCTTTCGGCACTCCTGGTACAATACCGATAATGCGCGAAACCTTTCCGGTGACCAAAACAAGACTTCCCATACATAATTCTTTACCTCTGGACCATTCCAGAACTCCTCGTGACGTCCGAGATCTCATCCGGGACTCCGAACAACATTCGGGTTACTGCATATACATATCCCTACAACCCTAGCGTCACCGAACCTTAAGTGTGCAGACCCTACGGGTTCGGGAGACATGTAGACATGACCGAGATCGCTCTCCGGTCAATAACCAACAGCGGGATCTGGATACCCATGTTGGCTCCCACATGCTCCTCGATGATCTCATCGGATGAACCACGATGTCGAGGATTCAAGCAACCTCGTATACAATTCCCTTCGTCAATCGGTATGTTACTTGCCCGAGATTCGATCGTCGGTATCCCAATACCTCGTTCAATCTCGTTACCGGCAAGTCTCTTTACTCGTACCGTAATGCATGATCCCGTGACCAGACACTTTGTCACTTTGAGCTCATTATGATGATGCATTACCGAGTGGGCCCAGTGATACCTCTCCGTCACACGGAGTGACAAATCCCAGTCTTGATCCGTGTCAACCCAACAGACACTTTCGAAGATACCCGTAGTATACCTTTATAGTCACCCAGTTACGTTGTGACGTTTGGTACACCCAAAGCACTCCTATGGTATCCGGGAGTTACATGATCTCATGGTCTAAGGAAAAGATACTTGACATTGGAAAACTCTAGCAAACGAACTATACGATCTTGTGCTATGTTTAGGATTGGGTCTTGTCCATCACATCATTCTCCTAATGATGTGATCTCGTTATCACTGACATCCAATGTCCATAGTTAGGAAACCATGACTATCTGTTGATCAACGAGCTAGTCACCTAGAGGCTTACTAGGGACATTTTGGTGTCTATTATTCACACATGTATTACGATTTCCGGATAACACAATTATAGCATGAATAAAGACAATTATCATGAATAAGGAAATATAATAATAATGCTTTTATTATTGCCTCTAGGGCATATTTCCAACAAGCGGAAGCAACAATATCTGAGTACATACATAAGTTAAACAAGTTGCCGTAAGATGGCTAGCACAAACTGGGATACAGATCGAAAGAGGCGCAGGCCTCCTGCCTGGGATCCTCCTAAACTACTCCTGGTCGTCGGCGGCCTGAACGTAGTAGTAGGCACCCTCAGTGTAGTAGGGGTCGTCGTCGACAGTGGTGTCTGGCTCCTGGGCTCCAACATCTAATTGCGATTTCGAGAAGAAGAGGAAAAGGGGGAAAAGAGGGAGCAAAGCAACCATGAGTACTCATCCAAAGTACTCACAAGCAAGGATCTACACTACATATGCATGGGTATCTATGTAAAGGGGCAATATTGGTGGACTGAACTGCAAAACGCCAAAATAAGAGGGGGATAGCTAGTCCTGTCGAAGACTACGCTTCTGGCAGCCTCCATCCTGCAGCATGTAGAAGAGAGTAGATGGTAAGTTCACCAAGTATCATCGCATAGCATAATCCTACCCGGCGATCCTCTCCTCGTTGCCTTTTTAGAGAGCGATCACCGGGTTGTATCTGGCACTTGAAAGGGTGTGTTTTATTAAGTATCCAGTTCTAGTTGTCATAAGGTCAATGTACAACTCTGGGTCATCCTTTTACCGAGGGACATGACTATTCGAATAGATAAACTTCCTTGTAGGGGTGCACCACATAACCCAACACGCACGATCCCTCTCATCGGGCACACTTTTCTGGGTCATGTCCGGTCTCGGAAGATCAACACGTCGCAACCCTACCTAGGCTCAACAAAGAGGTCAGCATGCCGGTCTAAATCCTAAGGCGCAGGGGCCTAGGCCCATTGCCCATTGCACACCTGCACGTTGCGAGGGCGGCCGGAAGCAGACCTAACCTCGCTAATACAAGAGTAGGTGTTCTAGTCCATTCCGGCATGCGCCGCTCAGTCGCTGACGTCAAGAAGGCTTCAGCTGATACCATGACATCGAGTGCCCATAACTGTCCTGCGTAGTTGGTTAGTGCGTATAGGCCAGTGGCCAGACTCAAATCAAATACCAAGATCTCGTTAAGCGTGTTAATTGATATAACCGCGGACGCCGACCAGGGCCAGGCCCACCTCTCACCTAGGTGGTCTCAACCTGCCCTGTCGCTCCGCCACAAAGATCCACACAGAGGGCCGTCGGGAAAGTATGTCCTTTTAGCCCCAATCCGTGAATCAAACACGTGTACTCAACGAGCTGACCCGACTTTAGTCACCACATGTATCATGTATTATGAATATAAGTATATACCCATGATCAACTCCCGAGTCATCACGGCCTGATAGTATAGCATGGCAGACGAACAAGAATGTAGGGCCACTGATGGAATACTAGCATCCTATACTAAGCATTTAGGATTGCAGGTAAAAGTAACAACAGTAGTAGCAAAGACAGGCTATGAATCATAATAGGATTAACGGAAAGTAGTAACATGCTACACTACTGTAACACCCACGATGCGGCTATATCTCCCACGTGTCGAGGCATGACTTAGAGGCATAACCGCATGGTGGTTTTGTCGCAAGAGGGGTAATCTTCACACAATCCCATGTACTGAATAAGAGAGGGATAAAGAGTTGGCTTACAATCGCCACTTCACACAAATAACAAGATAAACATATATCATCCAGAGTACAATCAAGGTCCGACTACGGAACCAAAATAAAAGAAGACAACCCCAAATGCTAGATCCCCGATCGTCCCAACTGGGCTCCACTACTGATCATCCAGAAAAGACTCATAATACCGAGCAAGGTCCTCGTCGAACTCCCACTTGAGTTCGGTAGCAACACTTGCACTGGTATCATCGGCACCTGCAACTGTTTTGGAAGTATCCGTGAGTCACGAGGACTCATCAATCTCACACCCGCGAGATCAAGACTATTTAAGCTTATGGGTAGGATAAGGTAATGAGGTGGAGCTGCAGCAAGCGCTAAGCAAATATGGTGGCTAACATACGCAAATAAGAGTAAGATGAGAAGCTACACAACGGTCGTGAAGCTAAAGGTGATCAAGAAGTGATCCTGAACTACTCACGTTCGAACATAACACAACCGTGCTCACTTCCTGGACTCTGCCGAAAAGAGACCATCACGGCTACACACGCGGTTGATTCATTTTAGTTAAGTCAAGTGTCAAGTTACCTACAACCGGATATTAACAAAATCGCATCGAGGAAGCGATGAAAAAATAATGGGCAAAGTTTGAGGACCAAACGTGAAGTATAAAATACATAGAAATTATTTTGCAAGTGTGTTAGAATATTTATTTTAGCTCCCTAATATATTGGGAGGATATGTTATATAGAGAAATCACCATGTGAGTTCCCTCAATTTAGATAGATCAAAGATCTATGCATTTAATTTAATTGAGTTTTAAAAAAGGTGCAAGATGACATGATGCAATGCACATGATGACATGGCAAGATGCAACACGCAAGCCAATGACAAGGCAACAATAGCGAATAACCTGAAGACACCTGGCGCAACGGTCTCGGGGCATTACAACACTCCACCACTACAAGAGGATCTCATCTCGAGGTCTAAGGATGTCACCGGAGAGAAACGGAAGAGGAAGAGAAGAGGTAAAACTAAGTTGCTTCTTGGACAAACGAGTGAAACCTAATAACCTTGCGAGGTTGAACAAATTGAAAGAAAGAATACAACAAAGATGAACAAAGTTGAAAATACTTCATTAGAAACGAGGAACAAGGAACGTTACTAGAACCTTGTAGGTTGAAAGACATAAGAAAAGGGTTTCAATGGACAAGAAGTACATGCAAGCACTCCGGTTGAAACGAGATGTACAAGGAACGATAAAGATCAATTACGACAACACTCCAGTTGGAAATGGAAGGCGTAGAATATGAACTTGGCAAAATGAAAGCACTTGGATGAGACTCCGGTTAGAAGAGGAATGATAGCCACAATACTCCGGTTAAAACAAGATAGAGAAGGAATATGAATGATATAATTTGGACAACAGTCCAACTGAGAAGGGAGGCAAAACTTGATAAGATGAGAGAACTTGAATGGAGGACACGACACTCCAGTTGAATGAATAAGCAAAGGAAAGAACATGATCTTTGACAAGAATGGGATGATGGGTCGAAGAGTGCAACATCACAATGCCTCTGGAAGAAATGAAAGAATGGAATGAAAAGAACGGAGAAGAGAAAACGTCCTCTCCCACAATTAAATTGGAAAAGCATCCTTACGAAGAAGGGTTGAACGGAGTTGTTGGAAAATCAACAACAAAGGAATAAGCTTGTAGTGGGCTTATGGGAAACGTCTCAAAATTATGAGGTGAAATTCTGCCACTAACAGAAACAATAGATTGGATTGATTTCAACAAGGAGACTAGAAACTTATTTCACCGAGAGGATAAATGAAGGACTTGGGTCATTTATAAGCACCATAAATAGCAACAATCCTTAGGGAAAGCTTTAGGTGAAATATAACCCAAGATAACTCCAATGAAGAGATTGATGGGTTGCAAAGGATCTCATGAACGAATTGAAAATGATGGGTTTAAAGTATGTCATTCCGGACAACTTGTGAATCATGAAACACGATGGGAAATTGTCAAGAGTGACATAACACCATCTCAAAAGATAAGGTAGAAAGAATTGCACTTCGAAATGCAAGATGAAGAATGTTTGAACTCCTCAAAACAAAACACGTGTTGAGCACCATGTTTATCTTTGAGTATAGCTTGGCGGATCATAACTCCGAGAGAAAATATTGAAGGACAATTGACGAATGAAAAGAATCCTTGACGAACCACCATGTAGAGCCTCCATGAAGAACTCTGGTAACAAAAGAATGATCAAATGAAAGGAAAGAGAAGTTGAAAACACAAGGTGAGGCCTTGCAATGATTTAGATGGAGCTATGAAATGTGAAAACTTTGAACCCCGAACAAGAAAGATGAATAACTTGGAACCGAGAATTTTGATGAACCTCCAGAATAAGGAATTGAATTTACTCTATGAAACAAGAATAAGAATTACATTATGCTTATCCTTCATCAATTAAATTGATGACCCGCAATGGATTTGGCATGCCCCTTATTCTCATTGAAAATGATTAAAGAGAGATAGAACAAACTTGGGAAGGTCTTTAACGAACCACCGGTAGGATTAGAAAGAATGAATGAAATGATACGATAATAAAGGAATAGGAATGTTGAATGAACCACCGTATGGATTGAAAACGAATAAAGAAAGAGAATGAATCACCGGGAAGAATTCGAAAAGAACAAAGATACTTGAGTGAATTTAGATACAATTGAATGAAGAGATGACAATCTGACTAGAGGATACTAGAACGATGCACCGGTAAGATTTGGAGAATGAGAAGTGAAAGCTAAGAATGAATAATATTCAGAAATGATGGCCTTCGGATGATCGAGAAAGGAAAGCAACTCCTGAAATGCGTCGGATGAGTGAAAAGAATCCTCACAATTGAAAACAATTATTAGAGGATGGCGTCAAGCTTGAACTACACATCTTCAAGAGAACGGATACGGATTTAAGAGAAAATCTTCTTCAGTCTTCAAATGCAGAGAATGATGATGAGAAACACCACCACAAATTATTGAGCCACTCCGGAATAATGCAGAATATAAAGGTTGCATCAACAATGAAAAGAATTTGAAAGATCTTGGAGAAGGACATTTGACTGATGATGATTCATTCTTACATCAAACTTTGAAAAAGAATTTGAGAATACCTCCGGAAAAAATTAGAAGAGTCAGGTAAAATCCTGGGAAAAGACCTGTGGGTTAAGGCCCACTGAAAAGATACACCATTGAATGATTTAAAAGAGAGATTGCGCCGGTTGAATTAAATGGCTTGAATGAGATAACAACCTCGAAATAGCTTGAACGGATTAAGAATGGAAATGCGAATCTTCTGAGATATCTTCGGCACTTCGGATATGAATAGAGAGAGGTGAATAGATAAGAGAGCCTTGGATAAGAAATTCACATGGGAAAATATGTGAAACAAAAGGAAGAGATATGATCAACACCGACGCTTGAAATTAATGCACTGGAGAAGAAAACGAGTGAGAGTGCCAAACTTGAAGCTCCCTTAGCATCTTCATAAGAAACACCGGATAAGAACATTGGCGGAAAAGAATGTTGAGATTTCCCATCGATACAATGATACTTGATTAAGAAATCTGAGTCCTTAAAAAAAAAGGGGGGGAGGGCGGGAAAACAAAGGCAACTTGGGACGGATGGAATGGATACCATTGCAAAGAACTGAGAATTGATCCCGCGAATGGGAAAAATGATAGGACCATCTTGAAGAGAATCACACCGGTTGGAAAGAATTAACATGACAACCTCGATGATCAAGAAGGATTAGTATTCCCATAGAAATATGAGAACACCGTTTAGAAAAGGTATGGAATCCACATTTGACTTCGAAGCAACTCGAATACCACAACTCAAAACAAAACAAAGGATTGGCTTGCATAATAAGCTGGAAACAAACATATGATATATCCCATATCGTATCATGTGTCTGTTGGAAAGATATTCTAGGAGCTACTTGAATTCCCACCTATAAACTCCCGAAACTTCCTGGTTATGCAATTTGGTGTTGGGGATACAGGGAGGCACAATATATATCACACAACTAACAAGCCCTACGCTCCAACTGTATCCATCCGTCAACACATAACCAAGAAAACTCTGAAAATCATGTACCTCAACCTTTGAAAAGCATCTGTTATACGAGTTATGGCAATACCCCCGAACTCCCACCCCTGTACTGGGTGGCGTCGAGGTTATCTCACCAAAAACTGCATAAACGAGATTTCCGATGTCGGCGGAACTCAGGTATTCCAGAACTGCAACGATAAAATTGTGACGACAACACCTCGGAGCTCAACTCCCCGGGACACTGCCACAACCCCTAAATGTCAGGAGGCACCAAGAACAATGTTCTCATCACCAAGAATATCAGAACGATTCCAAGATACCCGCGTGATCCTAAAATAATTCATGAAATTTGAGGAGAGGAAAGTCAAAACTTCTACGTCAGGAGGCCTCACCAGAGTGACGAAGGGACTAAGGAGTAAAAGAATCCTACTCTCCGATATATATATAATCCTAAGACTCAAAACATTTTGTTCTAGACTCAACAACATCAGCGATTCGATCAAGAAGGGGGCTCCTAAGTCGGGGATGGCTTTGATACCAACTTGTAACACCCACGATGTGGCTATATCTGCCACGTGTCGAGGCACGACTTAGAGGCATATCCGCATGGTGGTTTTGTCGCAAGATGGGTAATCTTCACACAATCCCATGTACTGAATAAGAGAGGGATAAAGAGTTGGCTTACAATTGCCACTTCACACAAATAACAAGTTAAACATATATCATCCAGAGTACAATCAAGGTCCGACTATGGAACCAAAATAAAAGAAGACAACCCCAAATGCTAGATCCTCGATCGTCCCAACTGGGCTCCACTACTGATCATCCAGAAAAGACTCATAATAACGACCAAGGTCCTCGTCGAACTCCCACTTGACTTCGATAACATCACCTGCACTGGCATCATCGGCACCTGCAACTATTTTGGAAGTATCCGTGAGTCACGAGGACTCAGCAATCTCACACCCGCGAGATCAAGACTATTTAAGCTTATGGGTAGGATAAGGTAATGAGGTGGAGCTGCAACAAGCACTAAGAAAATATGGTGGCTAACATACGCAAATAAGAGTAAGATGAGAAGCTACGCAACGGTCGTGAAGCTAAAGGTGATCAAGAAGTGATCCTGAACTACTTACGTTCAAACATAACACAACCGTGTTCACTTCTTGGACTCCGCCGAAAAGAGACCATCACGGCTACACACGCGGTTGATTCATTTTAATTAAGTCAAGTGTCAAGTTCCCTACAACCGGATATTAACAATATTGCATCTGCCACATAATCATGTGCACGACTCTCGAAAGTTTATACCCTGCAGGGGTGTCCCAACTTAGCCCATCATAAGCTCACGATCCGCGGAGACAAACCTCCATCACGGGACACCCGATCAGACTTGGAATCCCAGTGCACAAGATATTTCGACAATGGTAAAACTAAACCAGCAAGACCGCCCGACTGTGTCGACAAATCCCGATAGGAGCTGCACATATCTCGTTCTTAGGGCACACAGGATAGGTCAAGCTACGAGTAAAACCAGCCCTCAAGTTTCCCCGAGGTGGCCCCGTAGGCTGCCTGTTTCGGACCAACACTCAGAGGAGCACTGGCCCCGGGGGGTTAAAATAAAGATGACCCTCGGGTTTGCAACCCTAAGGGAAAGTTATAGGTTGTTAGGCAAATGTAAAACCAAGGTTGGGCCTTGCTGGAGGAGTTTTATTCAAAGCGAACTGTCAAGAGGGTCCCATACCCCTCACCATGTTAGGGACGCAAAATCAAGGAACATAACACCGGTATGACGAAAACTAGGGCGGCAAGAGTGGAACAAATCACCAGGCATAAGGCCGAGCCTTCCACCCTTTACCAAGTATATATATGCATTAATTAAGATAAGAGATATTGTGATATCCCAACATATCCATGTTCCAACATGGAACAAACTTCAACCTCACCTGCAACTAACAACTCTAAAAGAGGGGCTGAGCAAAAGCGATAACATAGCCAAACAACGGTTTGCTAGGAATGTGGGTTAGAGGCTTGACATGGCAATATGGGAGGCATGATAAACAAGTGGTAGGTAGCACGACATAGCGATAGAGCGAACAACTAGCAAGCAAAGATAGAAGCGATATCGGGGGTATGGTCATCTTGCCTGAGATCCCGTAAGGAAGAAGAACGAGTCCATGAAGAAGACAAACAGACGTAGTCGAACGGATCCTCACAAACGCGACGTTACTGGAACTAACAAGAAGAAGCAACACCGGAAAGGAGCAAACAACATGGTAAACACACAAGCATAAACATGGCATGATGCACAACCAAGGATGATGCATGTCCGGTTTAAAGAGGCATGGCATGGCAAAGTGCACAAGCAACACTACAAGTTAAGTGGAGCTCAATATGTAACGAGTTGCATATTGAAGAAACACCACATTTAATTATTTAGTTCTCTCCCGTTTAGGCACTCAACAATATTAAATCTTGGTTAACATGCCAAGAGGAGAAGCATAAAGAAATTATCTATTTAGGCAAGTTTAAATGAGGCCGGAACACCAAACAACAATTCCAGTAAATCCCCATATGCATTTAGCAATTTAATGCAAACACCAATTTAAACATTTTAAAAGTTGTTTGGATGATGCGGATGACATACAAGTCTTATGCAATTTTTGTTAAAAGTTAACATGAACATGATATGAAGCATTTGGTCGCCATGACGGAATGAAAAAGGGGTACCATGGAGGCGAATCCGAAAATGATGCCACGACAACATATCGGTTACGGTAACTCGATTGAGATACCAATGCAAAAGAGAAGTGTGTGGATGTGTGGAACACGCAAGAGATGGTGGGGTGCTCCCGGTTACCGGGTGTCCTACGGGTCGACGGCGGTGTCAAATGAGAGATCAACTAACGTTCATGGGCGGATACAATATCTAAACATGCATCTCATACAACACATGCATTCGTCCACGGGTCATCGTCTCGGTGGCTATACCTTCGAAGCGTGCAAACGGGATGGTTCGAGTTTGGTGCAATGTAGAGGAAGTAGACGTTCTCGGGATGGTCGTAGTGGAAGTAGTCGTTCACGGGTCGTTGTGGGAAGTAGTCGTTCTCGTGGCGACGGTAGTGGAAGTAGTGGTAGTATCGGTCCTCGGCGATGGTAGTGGTACTAGCGATCTTGGCGACGATAGTCGTTCACGTTCTTAGTTGCACAAGTTTCCGTAGATGTTCGGGGTCACAACGAGAAACTTGACATCCACAGAGCCTTCACGGTTCGATGGTAGTGGTACATGTTTCATAGCCGTTTGAGTCATCGATAGAGGAACTTGACGGATTTGAATCTCTTCGGGGTTGTCGTGGTACTTGGGGTCTTCAGACTTGTCGGTCTCGATGAAACAAAGGGGTACTTGGTAAAATCCGCGTGGCCGTGCACTTGTCGTCGAGGGACTTGACGGTCTTGACAAAATGAAGGGGTACTCGGCAAAACCATGTCCTTCAGAGGTCGACGGTAGTGGTTCCCGTATCAATGTGGTGTAGTTGTATTTGACAGGTCCGGTCTTGGCGTCTCAACCTTGCTGATCCAAAAAAACGCGAGACAAAAAGGCCTCTGGTGGGCAGCAGCAAGGCAGGGCAGCGTGCGAGCAGCGAGGAAGTGGGCACGGGGCTCGTGGTGACAACAACGACTAACAAGGGCGCAGCGCCGTGGTAGGGAGGCGGCGTACCCGTTCATTTGACACGGGAAAAGAGCGGCAGCAGCAGGGCATCCCAGGAGTCATGGGGCACGGTCGTAGCTGGACTTGCGAAATGGGGAAGGAGCTGGGGGCTTGGTGAAGAGCAGCGGCAGCGGGGCTTGCTGCCGGCGTGGGGAGGCAGACCGACGGAACAGGAGGCTGACACCGACGGAGACCTAGGGCGGCACGACGGACTGGGAGTAGAGGAAGGAGGTCCGGCGGGTCCCGAGGGTGCAGTGCGGCAGGTTCAATGGAGAGGGGCTTGGTGCGGCGGGGACGAGCTCACTCCGGCGAGGGTGTCGAGGTCCCTGGCACCGCTCCCGTCGACGTGGATGAGGCGAGGAGGAGCCGCTGCTGTTCGTTTCGGCGCTCGACAGGAGGACGCAGGCGGAACTTGGCGGCGGCCTCGGCAGTAGGGAGGCGCGGACATGGTGATACGGCAGCGCAGAGGAGGCTCGTGTGAAGGGCATCGGGCGCGGGCACTATCGGGAGGATGACGAGGGGAATTGAGAAGGGGAGCGGGGTCGAGCGCTGGCGGCGCTGGAGGATGGACGCGGGGGAAGAGAAAGAGATTGGATCAGGAGAGGTTAGGGTGCTGGGTGCGGGCTAGGGTTAGAGGGTTAGGTGGGCCTTAGGGGGTGTTGGGCCTAGGGAGGCCTGGCTGCGGGTGGCCTATTGGGCCGGCTTGGCTACTGGGAGGTGCAACTAGGCTGGCTAGAGTCTCTCTCCCACTGACTTATTTTCCAAAAGAGGAAAGTATCGTTTTCCCCCTCAAATCCCGTCTGATGGACCGATTTCCCCCCAAAGTCTAAAACCGGATCAATCAACCCCTAAACTCTCCAAAACCGGATCAATTCTCCCCCATGGTGGTTTTGCACCAGATTTAGGTGGTTTTGACTAGTCTCCTTGCTAACTGGACAGTGCTGACTTGGCAGATTTCAGGTGTTTTCATTGATTGGGGGAGCCGGTCGACCAATCAGCCCCCAATTCAGGTGATTTCGGTCCATGTGCATCGACCAACCTCCCTGTGCCTGGACGACGACGCCCAACCTTGCCGCAACAGCGTCAAGCACGCCGGCGGCGTCCGCCGATGCCGCCATGGCGTCCGCCGACTCCGCAATGGCGTACGCCATGCCGCCGGCCTCCATGCCGCCCGATGGTGAGTCAACCGCCCCCCTTTCTTTCCCGTCGAAGTCATCTACTGCATGATCTTAGTTTAGGAGAAATCAGAGCTGCGCTTAGAAGTCATCTACTGCACCCAATTTTGCTGCCATGGCAGGCAGATGGTGGAGGTGTAGGGTAGATCATAGGAAGATTGTTTTTATGGGTAGGTCCTGAGCTATGTAATGAGGTAAATATTGTTTTTTTGGGCAGGTCTTGTCGATGAGGCAGCAGATGAAGAAGAAATAAGTTATGTGTCACTACATTATTTTGGCAAATTTGAGATAGTGGATGGATTGCTTGTATACAACGGAGGTCTGATGATTACTTTTCCGTTCGATAGGAAAAGCCTAAAGTTTGAGCTTTTGTTGTCTTATGCTGAGGACATGTATCATGTACAAAGAGGACATTGTAGGGGGGATTATAGTTACAAGATGCACTGGCTTGTTCCAGGGAAAAAACTAAGTGAGGGTTTGCAATTTATTTTTGATGATTCAAGTCTGGAGAAGATGGGGAATGCAACACCTATTGGGTCATGTGCAGAGATCTATGTGGAGGAAGTGCAGTTGTGTGAAGAAGCAGTAAAGCATTTGCAAAACAGAGTAGATGATGTGCCTGTGGTAGATGATGTGCCTGTGGTAGTTTCAGAAACATATTCCAAGCATAAAGGTAGCAGATTTGCATTGGTAAATGTGGATGCTGTGGAGACAAACATGGTCGATGAGATGTTTTTATCAAATGTAGCAGCTTTAGCAGAACAAAGAGCAGAGCCAGAAGTTGTTGTAGGTGTGAAAAGGACAGCTGCTGAGGAAGAAAATTTGAGGATAATAAGTGAGGCTAATGACTTTCTTACTACATTTGAGAGTCCAGTGAAGATTAAGAAAAGTAGAGCAAGTAGAGTTGCAGCTAAAAGAAGAAAAGTACCTCTTGCAGCTCCAGTTTCAGTAACTACATCTTCAGGTGCAGCTCAAGGTGCATGTGCTCCTCCTCCAACTCCAGGTGCAGCCCAAGGTGCATCTTCTTCATGTCCAGGTGCATCTTCTTCAGCTCCAGTAGGAAATATAGCAAAATCTGCAAAGACCAAAGCAGTAGCAGGTACACCACAGAGAGGAACAATGCCACAATTTACTCAAAGACAGAACCCAGCAGCTACTTCTGAATTTGAGTATACATCTACAGATCATGTTGAAAATGGAACAAGTGCTAATGAAGTATTACATGAAAATGAAAAAGAAGGAGAAGAAGGTGATGATGAAAGTGACATTGACTACCAGCCTTTGTCAGAGCACAGTTCTGCTGAAGAATCAGAGGCAGAGAAATTAAGGAAATTAGCAAGGGAAATTAGGAGGCAGAAGAGAGCAAAGAAATTAGGGGATGCTGTGGGGCCTGTCATCAAAGATAATAATGTGATTGAAGGATTGTCTGGTGATGAGAAGCTGGATAGCATAGAAGATGATGTTGTGTCATCAGATGATGACTGCTCTTTTGATGAGGAAAGTGATGGTGAGGGGGCCACACAGCTAGTGAGAAGGAAAAGTGAATGGAGAAAATATGACAGCAAATCAGAAATTCCTACATTTGAGATAGGAATGGTTTTTAGAGGAAGACATCAGATGAAGAAAGCTCTAATAAAATATGGCATTAAGAAACATGTGCATATTGCTTTCACAAAGGATGAAAATCATAAAGTAGGTGCAAAGTTACTTGGCCTGGCTGCAACTGGATGATCTATGCTTCTAAAACTACTAGAAATAAGTGGCTACAGGTGTCTACCTTTGTAGATGAGCACCATTGCATTCCAAGAAGAGATAACAAACTGGTCACATCAACTGTTATTGCTACAAAATATGGCAGGCTTATAAGAGCAAATCCAAGTTGGAAGTTAGAAGATTTGAGGAAAACTGTACTTGAGGACTTATTTGCTGATGTGACAGTTGCACAGCGCAAGAAGGCAAAGAGAATGGTCATGCAGAAACTATTGCATTCCACTGAAGGAGAGTACTCAAAATTATTTAATTATCAGTTAGAGCTGCTGAGAACTAATCCTGGAAGCACAGTTGCAGTGAAGTTGGACCATAATGAAAAGGATGGGTCATATGTATTTCAAAGGTTTTACATGTGTTTTGATGCCTTGAAGAAAGGTTTCTTGGCAGGTTGTAGAAAAGTTATTGGCCTTGATGGTTGTTTTTTCAAAGGTGCTTGCGATGGACAGATGTTGTGTGCTATAGGAAGAGATGCAAATAACTAGATGTATCCTATTGCTTGGGCTGTTGTGGAGAAAGAAAATTATGAGTCATGGTTCTGGTTTCTTGCCAAAATAAACCAGGACTTGAAAATAAGCAATCAAGGAGATGGATATGTATTTATGTGAGATCAACAAAAGGGACTTATAGGGGCAATGGAGGACATTTTTCCTAAAGCTGAGCATAGAATGTGTGCAAGACACATATATGCTAATTGGAAGAAAAAACACCCAGACCATGATCTTCAGAAAAGGTTTTGGAGATGTGCAAAATCACCAAACAAAGTGATTTTCATCTACAACAGGGCCAGGCTAGCACAATTTACTGTTGAGGGTGCAAAAGATATGATGAACACTGATCCAGTACATTGGAGTAGGGCCTACATGAAGCTGGGGTCTAATTGTGATTCAGTTGATAACAACATGTGTGAATCTTTCAACAACTACATCCTGTTAGCTAGGTACCTTGCTATTGTCTCAATGCTTGAGTGTATTAGGTGCAAAATTATGGTGAGGGTACAAGAAAATAGAGGGAAGTCAGTTAACTGGAAAGGAACTATATGTCCCAACATTTTCAAAAAACTGAAGCAAAACATAAGGAGATCAGGTTTCTGCCATGTGCTGTGGAATGGGAAAGATGGATTTGAAGTGCAAGAGCATGAGAAATTCAAATTTACTGTTAACTTGCAGCTCTGTACTTGCTCATGTAGATATTGGCAGCTGTCAGGTTTACCCTGCTGCCATGCCATTAGTGCTATCTATAAAACAGGATAGAAAATTGATGATTATATTGCTCCTTGCTACTCCATAGAAGTGTACAACAAGATATATGATCATTGCTTACAACCTTTGGAGGGAGAGGAGAGTTGGCCTATTTCAACAAATCCAAAGCCACAACCACCTAGTCACATTAGCTTGCCTGGAAGGCCTAAAACAGAAAGAAGGAGAGAGGAAGGAGAAAAACCTAAGGGTACTAAGATGAGCAAAGTAGGTGGCAAGATCACTTGTAGTTCTTGCAAAAGGCAAGGACATAATAGATCAAGCTATAAGAACAATGATGCAGCTAAACATCATGGAAATGCTCATTTGGTCAGAGAAGCTGCAAAACAAAAGAAGCAAGACAAAGAGGCTTTTGATGCTCTTCAGACTCAGAAAGCTGTGCTTGAAAAGCAGGTTAAGATGACACTTGTTAGTACTAATGAAAAATTGGTTGCTTTTTGTTTCTACTAATGAAAACTTGGTTGCTTTTTTGTTTATACTAATGAAAACTTGTTTGCAGGCTGCTGATACAAAAGGCAAGGCAATGGCTGTGCAACCTAGGCCAAAGAAGTTGGAAGTTAGAAGAAAACCAGGAACCCTGAGGATCAATGAACCTACATCTCAACAAAGCTCACAGCCAAGCTCTGAACAGAGCTCACAACCAAGCTCTCAACCTAGAGTTCCACAACATTGTGTGTTCAACCTTGCTGCATACAAGGAGGCACTAAATGCTAAGAAAGGGCCATCCATTTGATTACAAAATTTGTGATACTGTGCTAAATTTGTGCCACACTTGTCCTAAATTTCTGCTTCTGTTAATTTGAGGCACAATTTCTGCTACTATAATTTTTTGGATTAAAATAAAGAGGACAACAGAGTTGAAAACATTTATGCTTGAACATCTTCAGTACATTTGATCACTGCATTTGTTCAGTACTTAACTAGAAACTCTGACAGTGCATACATAACTGCATTTCTCCAGTACCTAACATACAAACTTAACATGGAAACTTAACTGCATTTCTCCAGTCCTGACTACAAACTTAACTGCATTTCTCAGTGCATAATGAACTAGACACTGAACTAGAAACTTAACTTCTCTGTCTTCACTTCTGCATGTCCTTCATCTTCTTGATGCGGTCGGAGTGGCGAATGCCGACGCGGATGTAAGTCTCCGCCTCGATTGGCATGCTCCTGTCGCCGAGCTGCAGGATCACCGGCGCCACCACGTACACGTCGTCGTCGGCAGGCGCCACCTCCCCCTCGCTGCCGTCCTCCACATCCACCACCACCTGCTCCTGCTCGCTGTCCTCCACATCTTGCTCCTGCTCGCTGTCCTCCACATCCTGCTCCTGCTCGCTGTCCTCCTCCACATCTTCACTGCACTCTCCGTCGCTGTCAGAGTGCACAATAACCTGCTTCACTGCAGCTGGTACAACAACCACGACGCCGACGAGACCTTCAACTGGAGGTGGAGGGGGGCGATGGCGGGAGCGGTATTCATACCACCTGGCACGCTGACGCGGATCTAGTGACTTCTCCGCCTCATTCATAGCCCAAAGGAAAACAGAGATAGCTGGAATGGGACGGCCATCGGGGAACATTGTCTTCTTCTCAACATCAGTTGCCACAACGATGAGGCCCCTAGAGTGGTCCACGCACATCTGCAAGCTCGGAAATCTATTGCAGATCTCCTCCACATCGGCCCTTTTCTCTGAATCCCCCTTGCAGAACCTGCTCATAGTTTCCTCCCACCGATCTTGAGCACGGCGAACATCTCTTGCAGTCTTCTTCTTGGGCGCCATCGCCGGCGTCGAGAAGCGATGGGAGTGGGTGGGCGAGAGGCGAAGGGAGTGGATGAGAATGGGGAACGGCGAGTGGATGAGAGTGGGTGGGCTAGTGCTGTCTGGGCGAGCGCTGGCCTTAAATGGGTGGCTGTCAAAGCGGTGGGTTCAGTTAACTTCAGACAACGCTTCAGAAAAATTCAGACAACCAAAAGTTCAGTTAACTTCAGACACAAGTTCAGACTTTTGAAATTTTAAACTCAAATACATTTGTTCACTCGAGCTTACATAGGTGGTTCACTAAGATACTACATCACATCTTCAAAGCCATGATAACAACAGACACAATGCAGAAAAAGATGGCAAATTTGTACATCTTTTTGCTTCTCTGAAATTCCTTGGCAAGAACATCCATTTGTTGAGCATGCTGCGCTTTCAAATCCAGCACATAAACATCAGCATCACCAATGCTGCACTTGGCATCCATGAGAGCATGCTCCAGCTGTGATTTCTCGGTCTTGAGCTTCCTAACCTCTGTCTTCAGCCGATTCACAACATCTCGCAGGTCACCTAGTAGCGTACTGACAAACTTATCCAGGGGATCATCATGCCACTTGAAGTACCCACAGTCATATCCCTATTCAAAAAATTGTGCAATTTTGTCAAAAGAATCACGCAAAGACTATAACTTTGCTGCTCAACGAAACAACAAACAGAAACGGCGGGCACAGATCTAGTTACCAGAGATTGGCTGCAGTTGTAGTATCGACGACCGGGGTTGGCAATGCTCCACGAAATCCACCTCGGAGCCTTGACTTTGCAGTGGCACACCTTCTCAGGAAAGTACGCCATTGGTGGCTCCCGATATGGCACCGGCGACTGCCCTGAGAAGGCCATGGACCGCGGCGACCGATGACTGCTTGATGAGCTAGCAGACGCCATGGACTGCAGCGAGCGGACGGCGAGGGGACGGCGATGGGGCGGCGAGGGGGCGGCGAGGGGGCGACAAAGGGGACGGCGACGGAGTGCTTCGCGGCGAGGGGGACAACGACAGAGTGCTACGCGGCGAGGGAGCGGATTGCAATTAAAAATTGGGGAAAGTTGCATCTGCCAAGTCAGCACTGTCCAGTCAGCAAGGAGACTAGTCAAAACCACCTAAATCTGGTGCAAAACCACCATGGGGGAGAATTGATCCGGTTTTGGAGAGTTTAGGGGCTGATTGATCCAGTTTTAGACTTTGGGGGGAAATCGGTCCATCAGACAGGATTTGAGGGGGAAAACGATACTTTCCTCTTTCCAAAATAGAAAAATGCAAAGAAAGAAAAGGGATGAAGAAAAGGTTAAAGAGTTTGGGCATGTGATTATTTCCTCGGACTCACAAAATGTGCACGGTCCAAGAAAAATAGGAGTGGGCAAAATTGAAAGATTTAAATTCAAACTCATTTGAATTTAATCCAAATGGTTTGAACTAGGACTTGGTAAAAGGAAGGTCCAAAATGTTCGGAATTTTGTGGAGATCGAGAAAGCGATGAAAGAAATTATGGGCAAAGTTTGAGGACCGAACGTGAAGTAGAGAATACATGGAAATTATTTTGCAAGTGTGTTAGAATATTTATTTTAGCTCCCTAATATATTGGGAGGATATGTTATATAGAGAAATCACCATGTGAGTTCCCTCAATTTAGATAGATCAAAGATCTATGCATTTAATTTAATTGAGTTAAAAAAGGTACAAGATGACATGATGCAATGCACATGATGACATGGCAAGATGCAACACGCAAGCGAATGACAAGGCAACAACAGCAAATAACTAGAAGACACCTGGCGCAACGGTCTCGGGGCGTTACAACTACTCTAATGCAAGTAGTAGAGAGAAGAATAGGCGATATCTGGTTGATCAAGGGGGGGGGGCTTGCCTGGTTGCTCTGGCAAGAAGGAGGGTCATTGTCGATGTAGTCGATCACATGTGTATCGGTAGCGATCTCGAGGTCTACCGGAAAGAAGTAACGGAGGGGGAACACAATAAATAATAGAGCAATCGAAACATCACAAAGCATAACATGGCAATACGCGGTGCTAGGGGTGACCTAACACTACAGTAGGTGACACCGGCAAAGGGGGGAAACATCCGGGAATGTATTACCGGTGTTTGGCTTTTTCGAACAAACGAGCCAGAGGGGGGTGGTTGCATGTTCGCTATGCTAGGGACGTGTGGCAGACAAACAGAGTGCGTATTCGGATTCCTCTCATTTTTCTAAGTAACTTTCATGTACAAAGTATTTACATCTGAGGTATGGTTTATTTTAGGGACAATTGCAATTTTGCCCCTAATTGGAACCTACCCACAGGGTTTGCCCTTACTTTTCGACTCTGCTCAGTTTTGCCCTTAGATTTTCCCCCGAGGTCGCCCGAATGCCCTTTGACCGTTTGACCAATACTTTGAAAAATCATAAGAAATTTATATGAACTCAGAAAAATGCAAATAAGATATCAAAATGTTCAGATAAACATTAACTTTATGTGCATGTCATTTGCATTCAAGACAAAAGCACCATTTAAACTAACTGTGCTTTTGCCATGAATGCAAATGATATGCACATAAAGGGAATGTTTATCTAAAAACTTTGATTTCTTATTTGCATTTTTCTGAGTTCATATGAATTTGTTATGAATTTTCAAAGTATTGGTCAAATGGTCAGGCATATGGGCGACTTAAGAGGCAAATCTAAGGGCAAAATTGAGCAGAGTCGAAAAGTAAGGGCAATCCTCGTGTGTAGGTTCCAACTAGGGGCAAAAATGCATTTGTCCCTTTATTTTATATTAATTTTCTGAATTTTTGGAATTTATTTAATATGGAATTATATTAAATATAAATGCTATGGGTACACAAAAGTGTACCCAGTGTGCTTGTGTGGCTGTTAGTGGGCCCAGATGACTGCCTAGTCAGTAGTCAACTATGGACCAGTTGACTGGTCAAATTGACCAGGAGCCCCCATGTCATTGACAAAGCATTTTAACAAGGGCTTAATTTAACTAATTTAGTTAGTTAGCTAGTGGTACCTATCTGTCATTGACACATTAGTTAACTAATTAATTAAATTAGCAAATTACTTAATTACTACGGTGGGGCCTACATGTCAGTGACCAGAGTTTTAACTAAACGGTGATTAGACCCTAACTAAACTATTGACAGGTCGAGCCCATTGTCAGGTTCGAACGCCGGCGCGCCTCCGACGACCAAAAACACGGCAGCACAGCCCTGGATCTCGCTGGAAACGAGCTGCGGGTGACCATTTTGGTCGTGGTTTGTTCCTACGGGACCGTCACGATGTGGCGCATCCAAAGGAGTGAGCACCGACAATTGGGGTGGCCGGAGCTGACCGGTGTGACGGCGACAGGCGGGCGGTGCCTACAGGAGCTAGACGGAGGCGATGTTGCGGGGCTCAACAAGTGGCACGGAGGGACTCGTTGGCCTCCTAGGGCGCCAAGGAGCTCGATGCGGATCTCGGTCATGACCTTCGCGTGCTGTGGCTATGGTGGCGATGCGAATGGCGGAGGCGAGCTTCGGCCATGGTGGTAGGGGTAGCTAGGCGCGACGCAACAAGGGGAAAATGATGGGGAATGGGGTGGTGCTCACCGGGGGATCCACAAGCAAGCGTGAGGGGGTTCGGGGAGGGCCAGAGCAGTAGGATCGACCAGAGCTTCACGGCGGACGACGGGGACACGAGCGATGTGGATGGGGCGCGGTCGGGCGGTTGCGGGGAGAGGGGGCGGCGTGAGGTAGGAGAGGAGGAGGCTAGGGTGGCCTCGGCTCACAGCAGAGTAGTGGGGGAGGCGAGGCCATGGGGATCGGGCGCCGGCCGCGCTTAGGATTCATGGTTTCTTTGCTCCCTCTTTTCCCCCTTTTCCTCTTCCTCTCGAAATCGCAATCAAATGTTGGAGCCCACGAGCCAGACACCACCATCAACAACGACCCCTACTACACCGAGGGTGCCTACTACTACGTTCAGGCCGCCAACGACCAGGAGTAGTTTAGGACGATCCCAGGCAGGAGGCCTGCGCCTCTTTCGATCTGTATCCTAGTTTGTGCTAGCCATCTTATGGAAACTTGTTTAACTTATGTCTGTACTCAGATATTATTGCTTCCACTAGATCGTCTATGATTGAGCACTTGTATTCGAGCCCTCGAGGTCCCTGGCTTGTATTATGATGCGTGTATGACTTATTTATTTTTAGAGTTGTGTTGTGATATCTTCCCGTGAGTCCCTGATCTTGAGCGTACACATTTGTGTGTATGAGTAGTGTATGATTGAATCGGGGGAGTCACAAGTTGGTATCCGAGCCGACTACGTGTAGGAATCCCCCTTCCAAACTCATTGGCTGAAGTTGAGTCTAGACATTGCAAAACTTTTACTAACATGGTTGTGTGCCTTACGGGCCATATTCGCCATTGGGTGGTATTAGGATCTTTTATTCCTCGACCTATACTCTGGGACTCTGATCTCTCTCCTATTCGGGTTTAATGAATTTACTAAAATCTAACTTTAGGTTCTCGAAAATACTTTCTCCCGGAGAGGCCCTTCAGTCCAGATGATCGCCGGCTGCACCAGAAGATTTCGAAGATACTCTTCGATATTCTCTCGAGACTTCGTGCCCGTTGCTTTTGCAATTCCCTACCACCAAAATATCCCTACGGATAAATACTTACACATGTCGTTCTTACTTTTATTCCCAGTTGATTTTGTTATTACAAGATACCCCGAGAATACTTTGTGCCTACCGCCTTGTAGATCTTTGCCACCTGAATACCCCTACAAATAATTTCTCGCACTTATCGGGTATCCTCTCATCCCCAGTTGATTCAAGTAATTCACAAAAGTCTTTGAAATACTATTTGAACTTCCGAAAATCATGAGCAGCCTATTGCTCTTGAAATTCTTGCTTGCTTGCATTATGATTAATCCCGTAAATCTGGTAATCTTATTGACATCCTTTTTCATTATCATTTGGAGTCCGTTGATGCATTATGTTGCGAATGCTCGCAAGCCTCAACCAAATCCTAGAATTCATCCTTCCGGCTCAGACGTCATTTTAAACATGGGCTGGATCTCGACCAATCAAATTGCCGTCGATTGTACCCCTAAGGCTATCCAACTTATCCTTCCCTAATCAGAGCGTTGCTTCTGATCCCTTGACTTGGAATTCATAATTCCTGTGCAATTGAGCTTTGAATTAGCCAGTCGTTTCTATCATCTGTTCTCCTTGCATTCTTTCTTCCTCTGGTTGTGTGCCGATGCTCACATCAGCTCCGTTATGGACTGTCAAGTCCTTTGTTGGATTATTATCTGACAGTGTCATCCATATTCAATTACCTTGTGCATTCTTCCCCTAATATCATGGTTTCTTTGCTCCCTCTTTCCCCCCTTTTCTTCTTCTCGGAATCGCAATCAGATGTTGGAGCCCAAGAGCCAGACGCCACTGTCGACGATGACCCCTACTACACCGAGGGTGCATACTTCTACGTTCAGGCCGCCGACGACCAGGAGTAGTTTAGGAGGATCCCATGTAGGAGGCTTGCGCCTCTTTCGATCTGTATCCCAGTTTGTGCTAGCCATATTATGGCATCTTGTTTAAATTATGTCTGTACTCAGATATTTTTGCTTCCGCCGACTCTTGTGTATTCGAGCTTATGTATTCGAGCCCTCGAGGCCCCTGGCTTGTAATATAAAGCTTGTATTATTTTAATTTGTGTCTAGAGTTGTGTTGTGATATCTTCCCGTGAGTCCTTGATCTTGATCATACACGTTTGCGTGTATGATTAGTGTACGGTCAAATTGGGGGCGTCACAAGCGTGTGTGATAGTTGTCGTGTACGACGATGTTACGACGACCCGACGTTTCATAATCCTGTCCGACACTCGTATGACGATTAGCTAATCTTCTTAATAGTGAACCATTTGTGATGGGCCGCGCATCATACACATTCTATAATAGTGATCCGTTTGTGATGGGCCGCACATCGTAAACGTAGCACCACAGAATACCGAGTACGATGGCAATGCAAGCAGAAACGAGTAGGAGTACTGTAGGGTCCCTATCCCCGATGGTTTCTGGGTCGTGTGGGAAGGACCCCCCTATCGCCGTCACTCACTAGGCGACTGTTCCAAATGCCATCGTGGAAAGGGGTTAAAAACCGTTTGTATAGCACCGACGCATACTAGTGTATGTTCAAATACGCATCCAACTATATAATTTTTGCTGACCTGCACTACATTTTGAAAATTAAATCTTTGGTGAAAATTTAACACAAATTACAAAGGGGACCAATAAACCAGGACGGAGGTAGATTCCATCAACCGAACTGATTGCATCCATATCCCACATTTAGACATAAGTAAACATAGATTAAACATACTCAGACATAGTAGATAATAAGGATACACAAACATAGTTCAACCATAAGTACATAGTTCAACCGTCATTAAGACACTACATAGCCACACATAATTTAATTCCACATCTCATCTCATCTGCCAACACGATCCTGAAGCTTCTCCAGGTACTTGGCGTATGCGTCGTGCACCACCCTGCGAGAATACTTCTGCTTGAAGGAGCCAATGGCCCGTCCTCTTGCATGCGCCATAACACTTTGATACGCGTCATGAAGCTTGTGGTTGCAAAATGGGCATCGATAGGCACCGTCCTAGGTCCTAATACGCCTGTTATGCATTCCCGCATAAAGCTCCCTCAGGATTTGCCTCTTGTACCTCCTCTGGACATTTTCATCCTCGCTGTCCACATCGTCAGACAACACCTATACAAATAGTAAAAAATGTGGCGTCAAATTAATGTTTACAAACTAATCTCTAGCGAACATTTGGTAGTTGTCAAAATTTGGCATCAAATCAATGTTTACATGCCGTGAAGTAGGATTAGGAATTTATGGCTATTTTTTATACATATCCAGAGATTATGGTTCAATTTTTAAGCACAGTCGTCTATGTACAGACCAATCTTGAAGAAAATAATGGCACAAACATATATGTAGGTCATTCAAAATCAATTGTCAAGTCCTGGCTAGGAATTATTAGCACGAACACTAACGCTAGTCAGATTACTAGCAGAAATCATTTGCACAGATGAAACAATTAATCACTTATCACTTGTTCCATTCAAACAATCAATACACTACACATATCTAACGAAACTTACTCATATTTCATGGATTGGGCGAACATAACTATAGGATTTCTATTCCAAAAAGGGGGAGGCAGGAGTAACCAGAGAAACCCTAGGATCTATTTGACACATATATGGGTATAGATGACTAACCAGTTGTCCGTCGTCGTCGGAGTCATTGCCGGAGTGGTCATCGGATTCGTCGCTGGGGTCGTCGCTCGAGTCATCACCGGAGTCGGTGTGGACCTCCGCCTCCGGCTATGGAAGCTCGACGATGTCGGCGACGTCAGGGTGCAGTGATACCTCGCCGGCGGTGATGGCAACCTCTGTCTCCATCTCCACGTCGTGCCCCGGTGCTTCAGTAGCCCCGGCGTCGCCACTCCCTCCGATGGGGCCCTTTGGCGGCATCCTCATACACTGATGGCTTTGAGGACTGAGAGCGGCGTCGAGGATGCAAGCGGAGAGAGAGAGAGAATTGTGTGTGCAGCGAGGATGGGGGGTGCGGCCACTCGGGCGCGCCATTAATATGGAGTAGTGGGAGAGAGGTGGGTGACGGTCAAACCACTGGCTCACCTCCTGGTGAGCCTGCGCACCAGACTGCTGGCATGCCTACCAGCTACTCGCACGCCTCCCGATGACACTGCGCAGCAAGCACGCCTCCTGTCAATTCACACATGTGCATGCACGCCTCCCGGTCTACCTGCACGGCAGACTACTTGCATGTGTCCCATCAACTCACGCCTGCTCGCACGGCACACGGGTCACGTGGCGACGCGTATATTATTTTTCTATTTGGATGATTAATGCCGCCGCTTTATTGCTTAACTGAAGCATGGCACATATCCATTGTTAGTCTAATGCTCACAGTTCAAATAAATGATCCGTTTGGGATATTGGTTGCCAACTATTAATAATCTCCCGTTTGTAAGAAGATAAATATTACATCAAAACTGGTTTCAAATTTGACAAAAAAGTACAATGCCACTTTCTATTGGTGTCCATATGACAACACGATATGTTTCATGAATTTCAAATAAGTTTTGGATGTACTAGAATTTAAAAATCAAGATTCTCAATGTTTGAAATTTCTTGCACTGGGAGTAAACATGCACCCAGTGTGACACATGTGTTTTTGCAATCCATTTAGGTGCATTGTCACGTGTGCATGTAGCTCAATTTTTTTTGCACGTTATACCCCTATAAAATCAATCAATGTACTAAAATGTCTTAATGATCTTTTTTAAATTAAAACGTCCCTCCTTTGGTAACATATGTTCACCGCAGGATAATTTAACATCCATCGTAGTTGTGATGGATTCGCGGTGTATGTGTGTGTGTGCGCGCGTGCGTCTGGGGGGTGGCGGGTGGCTCGCAGTACACTACGAGTCGTGAGCCACCATGTGGGTTGGCCGTTTTGTGAGGCAGGTGCCACATCAGAGTCGTGAATTCATTATTTAAAACATCAGACAACCCTTTCATACATACATGTTTTGGCCACATGCAGTCGATGGTCACTACAAAAAAATACACTTCCGTGATGATACGTGTTTGTCACAATAGGTCACGTTTTCTGTCATGCATGTACATCCATAACAATTTTATGACAGAATCAAGATAGTCATACCTGTGCTGTCGTAGAGGTGTTCCATGATATTACCAAAATTATCGTCACGGAAGTGTCCACTTCCATGACGATAAATCGCGTGTCATAGAATTGCTTTCGTCATGGGTAACCAACATGTGGCATCCACCGTAACGGGTCACCATTAAGCTATTGGGTTCCGGTTTGGATCCGATAACCCATTAACAGCCTAAAATTCTCAATGGCTAGAGGAACCACGTGTCGGCTCTCCGTTGGGACAGATGTCATCCAGTCGTTGGACCGAAGGTGTCTATGATACATCGACACGTGGCACGGCTCGACAGAGCCCCATTCCTGTGAAAAGGCTGGACCGTTTGACTTGGTCAAAAGCTAGCGGGCCGGCCCACGAAAAGCATGTTAACGGCCTGTTCGCATATAGCCCATTTACATCCCGCTAACTCATGGCCTGTTACGGCCTATCCGAATTAGGCCTAGTAGCATCATCTGGGCCGTCCAATATGATTCCAGCCCGTTGTAACTTCCGGCCCCTGTGTAGCCCATGACGTCTTTCGGCCAATATGAGGCCCTTTGTAACTCTTGGCCCATTAACGACCCGTGGTGAAACTGGCCCATAATGAACATTGTATCGCTTTATACCCATTAACGGCCCATCATTCCGTTGGGCCGTTTCTAGCCCGTGTTATCTTTCGGCCTTCTCAGGGCCCATTTATTCTTGGGCTCATTTCTAGCATTCAGTTACTTACGGCCCATTACATGCCTTTTCTACCTGTGGGCCAAATTCAGCTCATGGTTACACTCGGCCCGTTTGTGGCCCATTTCCATAGCATCATCAAATACGGCCGATTAATGACGACCCGTTATGGTCGGCCCATGAACGGACAATTCCAACTCTAGCCCGTTTACAGTCCATAATGCGGTCCGTTATTGGCCCATGTTTGGCCAATCGATCATACGGCCTGTAGAAGGCCCATTGATGCTACACCCCATAGAAGGCCCATTGTTTCTACGGCCCGTAGAAGGCCCATTGTTTCTACGGCCCGTAGGAGGCCCATTGTTTCAACAGCCCGTAGGAGGCCCATGGTCACTACAGTAAATATGTAGCCCATGGTTATTTATGCCTAGTTTTTAAAAATAGGTTATTGCACCCATAAGCAAACCGCGGAAAAAGAACTGCATTGACTACAAGCAAACAAATAAACAAGACAACAAGGAGATAAATAAGCAAGCAACTTACGCTAGGCTATCACGGATATTACACATATCACATCCACTAGACATCAAAGTTCATCACCAACGCAAATATAGGGAACAAAGCAGCATATCACATACACTGGTTGTCAAAGTTGGCGACCAGTGCAAATAAATGCCGCAGCAAAACAAGTCCAGAACTGAAACCACATCAGAAGAGCTCAAGAAACAATATCCGGGGTACCCATAATGCTGGCAAGATTCTTAGCAAGCTTATTAACTTTCTCTTGTTTTGCGCTTAAATCCTCCAACGTTTGCTGTTGCACCAGAAAGTATGCATCTGAATTCTGCAGGGACTCCTCAGTCCTTCGGCTTCTTGCCGCGACACAACTGATTGATGCCTTTCAACTTGTAGCTGAGACTGAAGAAGCCGAAGTGATTCAGGCAACGAGTTCAAAGAGCTTGTGCCAGTGGTACTGGCCAGTAACTCGAACACTACATCAACACAGGGTTGTGGGATTGTCTCACTGTCTACAAGATCGTTTTTATCACCTTTCCTGGAGACCAACAGGGTTGTCTCACTATCTTGAACCTTTTCTGCATTACTTTCTCTACCATTGCATAGTGGGGTGCTCTTCTCCAATATTCTGTTCGCATTCTACAAGAGAAACAAGCAGACACATCACAAGTTTAGCATGTAGTATACGAAACTCATTTTGGTAAACCGGTTCAGTAGTAAGGTGGAGAGGATAACATCATGAAACAAACATATATCCATGTACTATGGTCACTGTATTGTCCATATCATTCTAGTTTATGTTGCCAAATCAAGATAGAGACACAGTTCAAATCATATATTTTTAAGACACAACAGCATAGACAAAATATAAGTGTGAGAAACTACACAACACTGGCAACACTTGTAATGTGCATCATATGAGAACATAACTATTTATACAACTGAAACTGAAATCAACATAGAGCAAGAAGTTAGAACAACAATCCAGTTAAAGAAATAGGTTTAAAACATACCTCTTGCGCCATTGGAGTTTCAATTGGATCCTTCAAATTCGAAAGTAGTTGGTATGAGTAAATACAGTGATGCAACAACAAAGGAGTATGGACCATAGCTACGGAATCTGACCTAAGAATAGTTGCTCTTTTGCTTTAAACATGGAGTTTGGGTTCGCTGTGGTGGTCTTCGTGCTTTGGGCATTGCAGTTGCTTTGCAAACTACTTGTGTGGGGGTACTCTGTGGTGGACATGGTCCTGTGTCAACTAGAAGTGGGTTACTATCCGCTGGGGTTGGGGTTAGATGGGTTGTAGCCGGCTCTCTGTCCAACGGTGTAAGTTTGCAATCTGGAAGAGTCTCGATTATGTGTGGTGGGGCTAGTTCGTGGGCCAGTACAACCATGGTTCTATATGCATTGACGAGTAGCACTGTCTTTGTGAAGAACGGGTTTTTGCTCCTTTAGATACTGCCATCACCCCCTCCAATTCAAATGGCTAGTAAACAAGAAAAGAAACTGAACGTACATACATTGTATGATAGACAGATGTGGTAATTCACATATATGTTGTCTAGCCAAACAGGAAAGCATGACACAATTTCACATATATGATGGCTAACTAAACAGGATAGCATGACACAATTTCAAATATATGATGGATAACTTAACATGATATAATGGCATAATTCAACATATGCTGAGTATCTAAACAGGATGGCATGACAAAACTATACGATGTCTTTCTAAAATAGGTTGGGATGAAATAATTCACATACATGTTGTCTAAGTATACAAGATGGCATGATATAATTGACATAATTGATTCATATACTAAGCAGCTGGCACTCGCATGTATGATCTCTAAACTAAGCAGATGGAATTGAATATTGTGCATATGATGTCTAAACTAAGCAATGCAAGACACCATATGCATGATATGAGAAATATAAACATTGCAAATTAGAGCATACACCTCAGGTGGGATATAGGACTGGTCATCTGTCTCTAAATCCTCCTCTGAGGAGCTACCTGTAACCATTGAGATATATGCTTCAACAGGCACCATTGCCTGCTCTGAAGACCTTGTTTTCAGTCCTCATTTTTCCATAACTGGCTCAAATGGCTGATACATATGAAGAGTAGTTCAATATACATAGATTGTCGAAAAATGGAATATGTAATGAAAAAAAAGGATGGCATGAGATAATTCACATATATGATGTCTGGCTACATGGCGGTGCATAATTCACATATATGATAACTGGCTGAAAAACATGGCAGCACATAATTCACATATCTAATATAGAAAGCAAACAGGAGTCATTCACACAAAGCATGTCTAATCTAAGCAGATGGCATGGCAATGCAAGACACCATATGCATGATATGAGCAATATAACCCTGCCAAGTTAGAGCATGCACCTCGGGGGGGGGGGGGATACGACTGGTCATCTGTCTCTGAATCCTCCTCTGAGGAGCTATCTATAACTAGCAAGAAATCTGCGTCGATAGGTAGCACTGATTGCTGAGAAGACCTTGTTTTCACTCCAGATTTTCCCATGACTGACTCAAATGGCTAATGCACAGGAAGAGTAGATGAATGTATAAACATTGTTGACAAATGGAATACATTATGGAAAAAATATGGCACGATACAATTCACATATACAATGATTGGCTAAATAGGATGGCATTGCATGATTCACGTATATGATGCCTGGCTAAAGAAGATGGCATTGCATAATTCCCATATACTCCCTCCGTTCCTAAATATTTGTCTTTTTAGAGATTTCAAATGGACTACCACATATGGATGTATATAGACATATTTTAGAGTGTAGATTCACTCATTTTGCTCTGTATGTAGTCACTTGTTGAAATCTCTAAAAAGTCAAATATTTAGGAATGGTGGGAGTATGATATAGAAACCAAACAGGTGGCATTCACACAAAGCAAATTTAAACTAAGCTGATGACATATAAGATGTATGATGTAAGCAATGTGGGGCGCCATATGCATGATATGACCAACATCAGCATGTCAGGTTAGAGCAAACACTTGAGGGGGTAAATAGGAGTGGTCGGCTCCCTCTGAATCCCCCTTTGAATAGTTATCTTCCTCTGGAATACAATCTGGAATGGCGGGAGGGGGGCCCACTTCGCCCACCATGGAGCGACGTCTGCATGACATTATATTCCTACGCAACGGTCTTCTCCTTTTCTCTACATGTTCAGTACGATTGTGTACAATAACTGACATGCATAAGCATAATAAAAAACATAGTTAAATCATGTAAGGACTAAGGGTGCATGTAGAAATCAAGACTGATGATAGCAAACGAGTGGATAGATCCAAAACTAACGATAGCAGGTAGACTATAGCTCTAGTTTAAAAAGATAGACAATGGGTCATCTACTGTTTGTTGCCCACCCAACATGAACCACATAGAAGACCCCAGATGAACCAGATAATAGACATATACTATTTGTTGCTGCCTTGATATGTGCCCCATAGGCATTTTAAAACTCAAGTTTGAACATTAGTTTGGACCTGACTCAGAGTCTAAGAGGTGAACATGACGATAAAGTAGCATGTAATAATAACCGATGTATAACGTAAGCAGGCATGAAAGAGTGCGACCTCTCTTCCGGAACTATGTAGTCCTCGGGTTCATCTGCTCAGTCGATGATGGTAATGCAGTTGGTGTGGCTGTCGGCAACAGGGAAGATGATCTGAGGTAGCGAAAGAAAGTCTATGGAGGGAATCTCTACTGCAGTAATGCTTCCGTCGATGGTGCACCTCATGTGGGGTGGATGACGGCACGACAGGAGCAGGACATAACACACATAGTTTTCTTTGACACCTATCTAAAAATGAAGTATCTGTAAGGGCTCCTTAGAATTGGAGGATTCTATAAACGCAGGGACAGGAAAAACACAGGAATAGGATAGGAATGCATGTGCAAAACAGAGCATTTACAAACATAGGATTTCTGTCAACCTGGGTGTTTGGTTCACATGAATTGGAAGAACACAAGAATGGAGAAACATGGTCAAATTAAAGTCAAACCACGTGAAAATGAAAGAATAAGAATCTTATTATGCTAGTAATGCAATTAGTCTTGTTCTTCATGCATATTAATTTGAAAAGGACATCCAAGTGGATATTAAAATTCCTACATTTTTCTTTGAAAGAGACTCCAAAGGAAAAAATCCTCCAGTTTTGCTTTGCTTCATTCCTTCTAAACAAATGCATGAATAGTAGTACCATAGTAAAGTTTCCAATTCCTATGTTTCCTTCACTTTTTCTTTGAACCAGTGGCGATTCTAGTAGGCAGTCTTCAACAGGGAGAAGCCTGCCCTCAAAATATTTTGTGAGCTTAGATTTGGTCCACATTAGTATCATATAATGACTATCTTGCTAAACCAATTAAAATTGTGGTTGAAAAGAGCATTTACTTTTCTCCCTGTTAACTTTGTGACCACGATTCATTTATTTCTAGATTTCCATCTACTTTGAACCAAAGGATCCCTGAGGGATCAACATGAATGCAGAGTAACAAAGTGATGCGACGAGTGTACAACCTCTTTTGGCATAGCCTTGTCGACCTCAGCATCATTGGGTTGGACATGGAGGATGGTGACGCTGGTGTGACTGTCGAAGGCGGGCAAGAAGATCTGAGGCCTCTGGATACGGCATCGAGGGTACTGCTCCGCTGTGATGGACGGTTCCGTCATTGGAGCAGCTCCGATGAGGTGTACGACGGCGACGCTGAAGTAGGACAAGACAGACAACGTTCATCTGAAGTGGGACTCTAATATCATCTGCAATAGATGATGTAAAATACATCACCGAAAAGTGCTAGATGTAAAATACATCAGCCACGCCATGACTGCTCAGACAGATGCTGTAAATACTGTTCACTATGAACTTAACTGAAGAAACTGAACTTTACAGTCGAAACTGAATTTTACGGTCGAAACTGATTGAACTAGTAGCAGAGCATTACAACATAAGTTTAGGGCGTTCGAGAATTAGTAGCAGAGAAGCAGTGATCTAAATCAGCAGCCGCTCGAGCAGGGAATGCACTAGCAGAGAGCAACACGTGCAGCAGCACTGCTAGCGAGTGCTAAAGCAGCAACTCCTGTAGCTACCGGAGGTCGTGTAGCAGCAACAGTGTGAGTGAGAGCAAGAGCAGAGCAGCAGCACGAACGAGAGCAAGAGCAGAGCAGTAGCGCGACCGACAACAACAACAGAGCAGAGCAACAACATGAACAAAAGCAAGAGCAGTGTAGTAGCACGACTGACAGCAAGAACAGAGCCGCAACGCGAGCAAGAGCCGGAGCAGCAGCTAGTGCCAGTGTGGAATTCGCCGCCGAGGAAGCAATGACATGGGGGAGAGACGCCGTGGATGAAGTGGTCGGCGACGGCACTGTCGATGGAGACCCGCCATGGCTGCTCGGTATCAAGCACCGGCAGCCCCGCGAGATCGAATAAAAGATAAAATGCAGTGGTGAGTGCAGAACCTCCTTGGTGGCGCCGAGTAGGCCTCGGCTTCATCGAAGAAATTGGTGAGGGTGCTGCGGTTCTGGTGGGGTAGGTCAAGACGACGCTGTGGGGATGGAGGTGGCATGATAGATGAGGCGAACATCGGGGCAGCTCCTTGGAGGTGGATGTAGGATCGAAAGTATGTCTAGAGGGGGGGGGGTGTGATTAGACTACTTGACCAAATAAAAATCTTACCTTCTCCCAATTTTAAGTCTTGGCAGATTTTAGCAACTTATCACAAGTCAAGCAGTCAACCTACACATGCAAATCTAAGAGTATAGCAGCGGAATGTAAATCATCGCATATGAAGGTAAAGGGGAGGAATTTGGAGGGATAAAATGCAATGTAGACACGGAGATTTTTGGCGTGGTTCCAATAGGTGGTGCTATCGTACATCCACATTGATGGAGACTTCAACCCACGAAGTGTAACGGCTGCGCGAGTCCACGGAGGGCTCCACCCACGAAGGGTCCACGAAGAAGCAACCTTATCTATCCTGAGGGAGTCCTGGATTAGGGGGTCCTCGGACAGCCGGACTATATACTTTGGCCGGACTGTTGGACTATGAAGATACAAGATTGAAGACTTCGTCCCGTGTCCGGGTGGGACTCTCCTTTGCGTGGAAGGCAAGCTTGGCAATTCGGATATGTAGATCTCCTCCCTTGTAACCAACTCTGTGTAATCCTAGCCCCCTTCGGTGTCTATATAAACCGTAGGGTTTAGTCCGTAGGACAACAACAATCATAATCATAGGCTATCTTCTAGGGTTTAGCCTCTACGATGTCGTGGTACATCAACTCTTGTAATACTCATATCATCAAGATCAATCAAGCAGGAAGTAGGGTATTACCTCCATCGAGAGGGCCCGAACCTGGGTAAACATTGTGTCCCCTGTCTCCTGTTACCATCCGCCTTAGACGCACAGTTCGGGACCCCCTAACCGAGATCCGCCGGTTTTGACACCGACATTGGTGCTTTCATTGAGAGTTCCACTATGTCGTCACCATAAGGCTTGATGGCTCCTTCGATCATCGGCAATGATGTGATCCAGGGTGAGGTTTTTCTCCCCGGACAGATCTTCGTATTCGGCGGCTTCGCACTGCGGGCCAACTCGCTTGGCCATCTGGAGCAGATCGAGAGCTACGCCCCTGGCCGTCAGGTCAGGTTTGGAAACTTGAACTATACTACTGACATCCGTGGAGACTTGATCTTCGACGGATTCGAGCCCATGTTAGGTGCGCCACACAGTCATGATGAGCATGACTTAGCTCTGCCGCCAGACGGTGTTTGGGAGATCACACTTGTGGCCACTCCGGCCCTTGATCCGGAGCAGATTGCGCCGTCCGAGGACGGGTGGATGGGCCCCGCCACGGAGGCCGCACATTCAGCAGCGATAGAGCCGAATACTGACTTCACCCCCCTATGAGACCTGTGTTGCCGGACCCTTGGATTCGTCCCCGACCACAGGCTCCGAACCGCCTGCATTCGTGCCTATCGAATCTGATTGGGCACTGATCATGGAGTTTACCTCCATGAATATCTTTCAGCACTCGCCCTTGGGCGACGTGCTAAATTCATTGAGGTCTCTCTCCGTGTTAGGAGACCCTTGGCCGAACTATGTCCGGCTTGAGTGGGAAGCGCACGACGAAGAAATTCATTCCCCACCCACCACCCACTTAATAGCCACTGTCGACGACTTAACCGACATGCTTGATTTCGGCTCTGAAGACATCGACGGTATGGACGACGATGCAGGAGAAGAACAGGAACCACCACCCACAGGGCGCTGGACAACCACCTCATCATATGATATATACATGGTGGACACCCCCAAAGAAAGCGATGGCAATAAGGCAACGGAGGATAATCCCCTCGAGAAGCAATCTAAGCACCAGCGTCATCGGTGCCGCTCTAAGCCCCGCCATAGCAAAAGCAGCGATACCGGCACAAGAGACAATAACGCTGCGGACAGTGCCGAAGACGAAGACAATCCCCTCTAGCCAGGCTTTGAGCGGGAGGATGGGCAAGCTAGCCCTAAGGAACATGCGGCAGACGGAGAATCAGAGGATGACAATTACATGCCCCTCTCCGATGACGAGGTGAGCCTCAGCGACGAAGAATTTATCGTGCCTGAGGATCCCGTCGAGCAGGAGCGCTTCAAGCGTCGGCTTATAGCCACAACAAAAAGCCTGAAGAAAAAGCAACAGCAGCTTCAAGCTGATCAAGATTTGCTAGCAGATAGATGGACTGAGGTGTGATAACCCACAAGTATAGGGGATCGCAACAGCTTTCGAGGGTAGAGTATTCAACCCAAATTTATTGATTCGACACAAGGGGAGCCAAAGAATATTCTCAAGTATTAGCAGCTAAGTTGTCAATTCAACCACACCTAGAAACTTAGTATCTGTAGAAAAGTGTTTAGTAGCAAAGTAATATGATAGTGATGGTAACAGTAACAAAAGAGTAACGAAAGCAAAGTAATGTTTTTGGTATTTTGTAGTGATTGTAACAATAGCAACGGGAAAGTAAATAAGCGTAAACCAGTATATGGAAAGCTCGTAGGCATTGGATCAATGATGGATAATTATGCCGGATGCGGTTCATCATGTAACAATCATAACATAGGGTGACACAGAACTAGCTCCAATTCGTCAATGTAATGTAGGCATGTATACCGAATATAGTCATACGTGCTTATGGAAAAGAACTTGCATGACATCTTTTGTCCTACCCTCCCGTGGCAGCGGGGTCCTAATGTAAACTAAGGGATATTAAGGCCTCCTTTTAATAGAGAACCGGAACAAAGCATTAGCACATAGTGAATACATGAACTCCTCAAACTATGGTCATCACCGGTAAGTATCCCGATTATTGTCACTTCGGGGTTAACGGATCATAGCACATAATAGGTGACTATAGACTTGGAAGATAGGATCAAGACTCTCATATATTGATGAAAACATAATAGGTTCAGATCTGAAATCATGGCACTTGGGCCCTAGTGACAAGCATTAAGCATAGCAAAGTCATAGCAACATCAATCTCAGAACACAGTGGATACTAGGGATCAAACCCTAACAAAACTAACTCGATTACATGATAAATCTCATCCAACCCATCACCGTCCAGCAAGCCTACGATGGAATTACTCATGCATGGCGGTGAGAATCATGAAATTGGTGATGGAGGATGGTTGATGATGACGACGGCGACGAATCCCCCTCTCTGGAGCCCCGAACGGACTCTAGATCAGCCCTCCCGAGAGGTTTTAGGGCTTGGCGGCGGCTCCATATCGTAAAACACGATGATTTATTCTTTCTTATTTTTTTCTCCCCGAAAGCAGTTATATAGAGTTGGAGTTGGAGTCGGGGGGTCTCCAGGGGGCCCACGAGGTAGGGGGGCGTGCCCTAGGGGGGGGGCGCCCCCACCCTCGTGGCAAGGGTGTGGGCCCCCTGGTCTTCATCTTTGGCGAGGATTTTTTATTATTTATTGTAAGATATTTCGTGGAGTTTCAGGTCATTCTGAGAACTTTTGTTTTCTGCACATAAAACAACATCATGGCAATTCTGCTGAAAACAGCGTCAGTCCGGGTTAGTTCCATTCAAATCATACAAGTTAGAGTCCGAAACAAGGGCAAAAGTGTTTGGAAAAGTAGATACGATGGAGACGTATCAACTCACCCAAGCTTAAACCCTTACTTGTCCTCAAGCAATTCAGTTGACAAACTGAAAGAAATAAAGAAAAACTTTTACAAACTCTGTTTGCTCTTGTTGTTGTAAATATGTCAAGCTAGCGTTCAAGTTTTCAGCAAATATCATAACTAACCATATTTGCAATAATTCTCAGGTCTCATGTTTACTCATATCAATAGCATAATCAACTAGCGAGCCATAATAATAAAACTCGGATGACAACACTTTCTCAAAACAATCATAATATGATATAACAAGATGGTATCTCGCTAGCCCTTTCTGAGACCGCAAAACATAAATGCAGAGCACCTTTAAAGATCAAGGACTAACTAGACATTGTAATTCATGGTAAAAGAGATCCAATCATAGTCACACCCAATATAAATTAACAGTAATGAATGCAAATGACAGCGGTGCTCTCCAACTGGTGCTTTTTAATAAGAGGGTGATGACTCAACATAAAAGTAAATGGATAGGCCCTTCGCAGAGGGAAGCAGGGATTTGTAGAGGTGCCAGAGCTCGGTTTTTAAATAGAGGTGAATAATATTTTGAGCGGTATACTTTCATTGTCAACATAACAACCAAGAGATGGCGATATCTTCCATGCTACACACATTATAGGCGGTTCCCAAACAGAATGGTAAAGTTTATACTCCCCCTCCACCAACAAACATCAATCCATGGCTTGCTCGAAACAACGAGTGCCTCCAACATACATCAGGTCCCAGGGGGAGTTTTGTTTGCAATTATTTTTGATTTAGTTTGCATAAAGCATGGGACTGGGCATCCCGGTGACCAGCCATTTATCTCGTGAGTGAAGGCGGAGTCCACTCCTCTTGAGAATAACCCGCCTAACATGGAAGATACAGACAACCCTAGTTGATACATGAGCTATTCGAGCATACAAAATAGGATGATTATTTGAAGGTTTAGAGTTTGGCACATACAAATTTACTTGGAACGGCAGGTAGATACCGCATATAGGAAGGTATAGTGGACTCATCTGGAATAACTTTGGGGTTTTAAGGGATTGGATGAACAAGCAGTATTCCCTCTTAGTACAGGTGAAGGCTAGCAAAAGACTGGGAAGCGACCAGCTAGAGAGCGACAACAGTCATGTACATGCATTAAAATTAATAAACATTGGATGCAAGCATGAGTAGGATATAATCCACCATGAACATAAATATCGTGAAGGCTATGTTGATTTGTTTCAACTACATGCGTGAACATGTGCCAAGTCAAGTCACTTAAATCATTCAAAGGAGGATACCACCCTATCATACCACATCATAACCATTTTAATAGCATGTTGGCACGCAAGGTAAACCATTATAACTCATAGCTAATCAAGCATGGCACAAGCAACTATGATATCTAATTGTCATTGCAAACATGTTTATTCATAACAAGCTGAATCAAGAACGATGAACTCATCATATTTACAAAAACAAAAGGGGTCGAGTTCATACCAGCTTTTCTCATCTCAGTCAGTCCATCATATATCATCATAATTGCCTTTCACTTGCACGACCGAACGATGTGAATAATAATAAGAGTGCACATGCATTGGACTAAGCTAGAATCTGCGAGGATTCAATAAACAGGAGAAGACAAAGCAACATGGGCTCTTGGTTAAATCAACAATAAAGCATATAAGAGCCACTTCAACAATTTAATCATGGTCTTCTCCTACTGACCCCCAAAGAAAAGAAAAGAAATAAAACTATTTACACGGGAAAACTCCCAACAAGGAGAAGAAGAACAGGAAATATTTTTGGGTTTTCTTTTTAATTACTGCTACAAGCATGGAAAGTAAATTAATTGAAAGCTACAACTAATTTTTTGGTTTTTCTTAAGGTTTATTAAACACACAAGAAGAAAGCATAAAAAAGGAAAATAAACTATCATGGATGATACAATGAAAAAGTATGAACACCAACATCTAGCAATGAGTGTGTGTGAACATAAATGTAATGTCGGTGAGAAATACGTACTCCCCCAAGCTTAGGCTTTTGGCCTAAGTTGGTCTATGGCCATGGCTGGCCTGGCTGATATCCATAATAATAGTTGTTGGGGTCGTACTGTGATGCAGCAACTATCGCCTCCTGAGCTGCAATGTGGTGACGAGCGGCCTCCGCTCTCCTCTCGTACTCATCTGCCTCCTCTCTGGTAATAGTATATCCTCCTCTTGCCTGATAATCAAAGAAAGCAGGAGCAGGGAGAGTAATATGGACAACACGGCGTCTGTCAAAGATTAGTCGGTACTGGAGAGGTGATTCGTTCCTATCGACAAAATGGTGGGAAACCATAGAATCAAAATCTAAATAAGCAGGAGGCAACTCCATGTCTCCTTCACGAACGTCTATCTCAAGAAATTTAGTTAAGCAGGTTGCATAAATTCCTCCAAAGAAATCTCCATTATGTCTATTATGATGCAACCTACGAGCTACAATGGCTCCCATATGATAAGATTGGTCTCCTGACACAGCACTCCTGAGAATGCTAAGGTCAGGGACACACATGTGACATGCTTCATCCTTAGCATTTATGCACCTACCTATGAAGAGAGCAAAATAATGTATAGCAGGAAAGTGAATGCTCCCTATGGTAGCTTGCGCTATATCTCTAGATTCCCCTACAGTTATACTAGCAAGAAAGTTTCTAAATTCAGATTTAGGGGGATCCCTAACACTACCCCATTGTGGAAGTTTGCAAGCAAAAGTGAAATCCTCTAAGTCCATGGTATAAGATTTATTATAAAGATCAAACATGACTGAAGGAGAATTACGCGAAGATGAATACTCAAACCTCCTCACAAAAGAGCTTGTGAGATCATGATACTGGGGGCATTTGTCTGCCTCAAAGTCCTCAAGACCGGCATTACGCAAATATGCGTTAAATTCTTCTTTTATTCCTGCTCGCTCCATAAAAGTTTCAGAAGGCCACTCACAAGGACGCACTGGAGCGTCTCTTGGTGGCTCTTCGTCAGCATCACGCATTGCAAGCCTGGGTCCTTGCTTCCTTGAAGAACCACCTTGGAATATTTTCCTAAGCATTTTTCTTCCTCTGAAAAATTCTGAAATTTTTTAGTAACTTCAAAATAAAAGTAAACTAAACTCAATAATATTGATACCAACCACTCCTACAAGTGCCTAGGGCCTATATCATGCATCAAAACTACTTTTGACCGTATAAATTTGACATGCAAGCTCAAGAACAGGGTCACCTAAGCAGCAAAATTTTGCAATGAATAAAGCACTAGAACAAAAACTAATTGGACCAATGGAGGATTCACATACCAAGGAACAATCTCCCCAAGCAGTTTTGTGAGAGGTGCTTTGAGCAAGGAGATCAAAAATGGCAGCAAAGCAAGCTTAGACTCAGGTTTGAGCTGGTTTTTCGTGTTTGGGGGAGGAAGATGAAGTGTGTGGCTGAAAGAATAAGTGGAGGAGGGCCACCATGGGCCCACGAGGCAGGATAGCGCCCTAGGGGGGTGGGCGCGCCCTCCACCCTCGTGGCAAGGTGGTTGGCCCCCCTGGTGTGTTATTTGTTCCGTAAATCCTCAAATATTCTATAAAAAATCATATTTAATTTTCAGGGAATTTGGAGAACTTTTATTTTCGAGGTATTTTTATATTGCACGGATAATCAGATAACAGACAGAAAATTATTTATTTTTACTTTATTTTAACTAAATAACAGAAATTATGGAGAGGGTACAGAAGGTTGTGCTTCTTGTTTCATCCATCTCATGCTCATCAAAAGGAATCCACTAACAAGGTTGATCAAGTCTTGTTAATAAACTCATTCCGATTATCATGAAATCGGAGAAATTTCGAATAACTCTAGGTTACCTCAACAGGGATATGCACATCCCCAATAATAAGTATATCATATTTCTTCTTGATAGTAGGAAGAGGAAATTCAAAACCTCCAAATATAATCGATGGAATTTTTTCGATAGAATTGATACTATGAACTTGAGGTTGTTTCCTCGGAAAGTGTACTGTATGCTCATTACCATTAACATGAAAAGTGACATTGCCTTTGTTGCAATCAATAACGCCCCCTGCTGTATTAAGAAAAGGTCTTCCAAGAATAATAGACATACTATCATCCTCGGGAATATCAAGAATAACAAAGTCTGTTAAAATAGTAACGTTTGCAACCACAACAGGCACATCCTCACAAATACCGACAGGTATAGCAGTTGATTTATCAGCCATTTGCAAAGATATTTCAGTAGGTGTCAACTTATTCAAGTCAAGTCTACGATATAAAGAAAGAGGCATAACACCAACACCGGCTCCAAGATCACATAAAGCAGTTTAACATAGTTTCTTTTAATGGAGCATGGTATAGTAGGTACTCCTGGATCTCCAAGTTTCTTTGGTATTCCACCCTTAAAAGTATAATTAGCAAGCATGGTGGAAATTTCAGCCTCTGGTATCTTTCTTTTATTTGTAATAATATCTTTCATGTACTTAGCATAAGGATTTGTTTTAAGCATATCAGTTAATCGCATACGCAAAAAGATAGGTCTAATCATTTCAGCAAAGCGCTCAAAATCCTCATCATCCTTTTTCTTGGATGGTTTGGGAGGAAAAGGCATGGGTTTCTGAACCCAGGCTCTCTTTCTTTACCATGTTTCCTAGCAACAAAGTCTTTCTTATCATAACGTTGATTCTTTGATTGTGGGTTATCAAGATCAACAACAGGTTCAATTTTTACATCATTATCATTACTACGTTGAGCATTATTATGAACATCATCATTAACATTTTCCTTAGGTTCATGTTCATTACCAGATTGTGTTTCAGCATCACACATAGAGATATCATTTGGATTATCAGGTGGTTCAGCAATAGGTTCACTAGAAGTTTGCACAGTTCTATCATTTTTCTTTTTCTTCTTTTTAGAAGAACTAGGTGCATCAATTTTATTTCTCTGAGAATCTTGCTCAATTCTCTTAGGGTGGCCTTCAGGATACAAAGGTTCCTGAGTCACTCTACCAGTTCTAGTAGCCACTTTAACAGCATAATCATTTTTCTTACTATTCATCTCATTGAGCAATTCCTTTTGAGATTGAAGTACTTGTTCTACTTGAGTGGTAATCATAGAAGCATGTTTGCTAACAAGTTTAAGTTCACCTCTAATATTAGCCATATAATCACCCAAGTATTTAATCATATCAGCATCTTGTTTTAATTGTCTACCAAAATAAGCATTGAAGTCTTCTTACTTAAACATAAAATTATCAAACTCATCCAAGCATTGACTAGCAATTTTAGTAGGAGGGATTTCAGCTTTATCATATCTATAGAGAGAATTTACCTTTACTACCTGTGTCGGGTTATCAGTGTCTGGAGGTTCTTCAATAAATAAGGGATCAAGGTCATATGTTTCTTCAATAGGCGGTAAATTAAGACCATGTATTTCTTCAATAGGAGGTAAATTATTAACATCTTCAACTTTAATACCTTTTTCTTTCATGGATTTCTTTGCCTCTTGCATATCTTCAGGACTGAGAAATAGAATACCCCTCTTCTTCGGAGTTGGTTTAGGAATAGGATCATTAATTGGAGCAGGAGCTGGCTTAGGAGGTGCCTAATTATTTTCATTTTTCAACATATTATTCAATAAGATTTCAGCTTCATCCGGTGTTCTTTCCCTGAAAAGAGAACCAGCACAACTATCCAGGTAATCTCTGGAAGCATCGGTTAGTCCATTATAAAAGATATCAAGTATTTCATTTTTCTTAAGAGGATGATCAGGTAAAGCATTAAGTAACTTGAGAAGCCTCCCCCAAGCTTGTGGGAGACTCTCTTGTTTAATTTGCACAAAGTTGTATATTTCCTTTAAAGCAGCTTGTTTCTTGTGAGCAGGGAAATATTTAACAGAGAAGTAATATATCATATCCTAGGGACTACGCACACAACAAGGATCAAGAGAATTAAACCATATCTTAGCATCACCCTTTAATGAGAACGGAAATATTTTAAGGATATAAAAGTAGCAAGATCTCTCATCATTAGTGAACAGGGTGGCTATATCATTTAATTTAGTAAGATGTGCCACAACAGTTTCAGATTCATAGCCATGAAAAGGATCAGATTCAACCAAAGGAATTATATCAGGATCAACAGAGAATTCATAATCCTCATCAGCAACACAGATAGGTGTAGTAGCAAAAGCAGGGTCAGGTCTCATCCTAGCATTTAGAGATTGCTTATTCCATTTAGCTAATAACCTTTTGAGTTCATATCTATCTTTGCAAGCTAAAATAGCTAAAGAAGCTTCTTGATCAAATAAATAACACTCACGAATAACAAGTGATTCTTCGTCATCACTTTCATCCTCATAATCAGATTCAATATTTTCAATCTCTCTAGCCCTAGCAAGTCGTTCCTCGAGAAAATCACTAAGTGGCATAGTAGTATCATGCATAGAGGTAGTTTCATCATAAGTATCATGTATAGCAGAAGTAGCATCATCAATAACATGCGACATATCAGAACGAATAGCAGAAGCAGGTTTAGGTGTCGCAAGCTTACTCATAACAGAAGGTGAATCAAGTGCAGAGCTAGATGGTAGTTCCTTACCTCCCCTCGTAGTTGAGGGATAAATTGTGATCTTAGCGTCTTTCAAATTCTTCATAGTGTCCAGCAGATATAAATCCCAAGTGACTCAAAGAATAGAGCTATGCTCCTCGGCAACATCGCCAGGAATTAGTCTTGATAACCCACAAGTATAGGGGATCGCAAGTGCTTTCGAGGGTAGAGTATTCAACCCAAATTTATTGATTCGACACAAGGGGAGCCAAAGAATATTCTCAAGTATTAGCAGCTGAGTTGTCAATTCAACCACACCTAGAAACTTAGTATCTGCAGCAAAGTATTTAGTAGCAAAGTAATATGATAGTGATGGTAACGGTAACAAAAGAGTAACGAAAGCAAAGTAATGTTTTTGGTATTTTGTAGTGATTGTAACAATAGCAACGGGAAAGTAAATAAGCGTAAACCAGTATATGGAAAGCTCGTAGGCATTAGATCAATGATGGATAATTATGTCGGATGCGGTTCATCATGTAACAATCATAACATAGGGTGACACAGAACTAGCTCCAATTCGTCAATGTAATGTAGGCACTGAATATAGTCATACATGCTTATGGAAAAGAACTTGCATGACATCTTTTGTCCTACCCTCCCGTGTCAGCGGGGTCCTAATGGAAACTAAGGGATATTAAGGCCTCCTTTTAATAGAGAACCGAAACAAAGCATTAGCACATAGTGAATACATGAACTCCTCAAACTACGGTCATCACCGGTAAGTATCCTGATTATTGTCACTTCAGGGTTAATGGATCATAACACATAGTGACTATAGACTTGCAAGATAGGATCAAGAACTCTCATATATTGATGAAAACATAATAGGTTCAGATCTGAAATCATGGCACTCGGGCCCTAGTGACAAGCATTAAGCATAGCAAAGTCATAGCAACATCAATCTCAGAACATAGTGGATACTAGGGATCAAACCCTAACAAAACTAACTCGATTACATGATAAATCTCATCCAACCCATCACCGTCCAGCAAGCCTATGATGGAATTACTCACGCACGGCGGTGAGCATCATGAAATTGGTGATGGAGGATGGTTGATGATGACGACGACGAATCCCCCTCTCCGGAGTCCCGAACGGACTCCAGATCAGCCCTCCTGAGAGGTTTTAGGGCTTGGCGGCGGCTCCGTATCGTAAAACGCGATGATTTCTTCTCTCTTATTTTTTTCTCTCCCCGAAAGCAGTTATATAGAGTTGGAGTTGGAGTCGGGGGGTCTCTAGGGGGCCCACGAGGTAGGGGGGCACGCCCTAGGGGGGCGCCCCACTCTCGTGGCAAGGGTGTGGGCCCCCCTGGTCTTCATCTTTGGCGAGGATTTTTTATTATTTATTTTAAGATATTCCATGGAGTTTCAGGTCATTCCGAGAACTTTTGTTTTCTGCACATAAAACAACATCATGGCAATTCTGCTGAAAACAGCGTCAGTCCGGGTTAGTTCCATTCAAATCATACAAGTTAGAGTCCGAAACAAGGGCAAAAGTGTTTGGAAAAGTAGATACGACGGAGACGTATCAAGGTGCTGGCAGCCGAGGAATACGAACTCGAGCGCCCAACCAAAAGTTACCCAAAGCGTAGGTTGCTACCCCAACTCGAGGAGGAAGCATTAAAGCCTACACTACCAGCGTATGATGCGGCTGACCGGCCACCTCGTGGCCGAGACAAAGCGGCGTATCAGCCCAAAGTCCAGCCCGCACCCCGTCGCCAGTCAAACAAAAACACCAAGGCCCGGGGCAACACGCAGGACCTGCGAGACGTATGGGAAAACAAAGCAGGACATACAAGATCAATCCACGGATCACGGGGGCGTGGCCCAACGCATGATGACGACCGTTACGCCGGATATACTAAAAACAAATCCGGCCGGGCCAAATATAGCAGACAAGACTCGTATGAACTGCGTCGTGATATAGCCCGGCACAGAGGCGCCGCACACCCCCTATGCTTTACTGATGAAGTAATGGATCACGAATTCCCAGAAGGTTTTAAACCCGTGAATATTGAATCATATGATGGCACAACAGACCCCACAGTATGGATCGAAGATTTCCTCCTCCACATTCACATGGCCCGCGGTGACGATCTACATGCCATCAAGTACCTCCCATTAAAACTCAAAGGACCTGCTCGGCATTGGCCCAATAGCCTGCTGGCAAACTCCATTGGCAGTTGGGAGAATTTGGAGGACGCATTCCTTGACAACTTCCATGGCACTTATGTGCGACCACCGGATGCCGATGACTTGAGTCACATAACCCAACAGCCAGGGGAATCAGCCAGGAAATTCTGGACTCGGTTCCTAACTAAAAAGAACCAAATCATCGACTATCCGGATGCCAAGGCCTTAGCGGCATTTAAGCATAACATCCGCGACGAGTGGCTCGCCCGACACCTCGGCCAAGAAAAGCCGAAGTCCATGGCAGCCCTCACGACACTCATGACCCACTTTTGTGCGGGTGAGGATAGATGGATGGCTCGCAGCAACAACACATCAAGAAACCTTGGCAATTCAGATGCCAAAGATAGCAATGACAGGCCACGTCGCAACAGACACAAACGCCGTAACAACGGCGACAACGCCGAAGACACGGCAGTTAATGCCGGATTCAGTGGCTTTAAATCTGGTCAGTGGAAAAAGCCATTCAAAAGAAGCAATCCGGGCCTGTCCAGCTTGGACCGCATACTCAATCGTTCATGTCAAATTCACGGCACCCCCGATAAACCAGCCAACCACACCAACAGAGAATGCTGGGTGTTCAAACAGGCCGGCAAGTTGAATGCCGAAAACAAGGAAAAGGGGCTGCATAGCGACGAGGAGGAGGAGCCCCGGCTTCCGAGCACAAGAGGACAGAAGAAATTTCCTCCCCTGGTAAACATGATATATGCAACCCATATTCCAAAGCGGGAACGGAAGCATGCACTGAGGAACGTCTTTGCGATGGAGCCAGTCGCCCCAAAGTTCAACGCATGGTCTTCTTGTCCGATCACCTTCGATCGCAGGGACCACCCCACCAGTATCCGTCATGGCGGTTCTTCCACATTGGTACTTGATCCCATCATTGACGGATTTCACCTCATTTGAGTCCTTATGGACGGTGGTAGCAGCCTGAACTTGCTTTATCAGGATACAGTGCGCAAAATGGGTATAGACCCCTCGAGGATCAAACCCACCAAAACCACCTTTAAAGGTGCCATCCTAGGTGTAGAGGCCTGTTGCACGGGCTGAATAACACTGGAAGTAGTCTTCGGATCTTCAGACAACTTTTGAAGTGAGGAGTTAATCTTCGATATCGTCCCCTTCCGCAGTGGCTATCATGCACTGCTCGGACGAACCGCATTTGCCAGATTCAATGCGATACCACATTATGCATACCTCAAGCTCAAAATGCCAGGACCTCGCGGGGTTATAACAGTTAATGGAAACACAGAACGCTCGCTCCGCACGGAGGAGCACACTGCGGCCCTCGTAGCAGAAGCACAAAGCAGCCTTATGAGGCAAACCACCAATTCAGCGAAAAAGACCCCGGACACCTTCAAGCGAGTCTGGAGTACCCTGCAAGAGGATCGCCAGGCACGTTTAGAGCTCGCCTAGAAATTCGGCCTCCGTCCCAGTCCCAGTCAAGCGGCGAAATTTGCGTCGCGCATACATAATTACGCACTCAAGATACCATGGGCATAGGCGGAGGCACGACCATGGCACGGCCCACAATACGGCTCAACTGCTTTAGGACCCGTATACCTCTAACATTTTCTTCATTTCAGGCCCCTATTCTCTGAAGGCCCTCTCCGATCGTCTGATTATCGGACTCGTCACGGGAAGGAAACACCAAGGAAGCAAGAAGCTTTGACGTACAAGGGAACCCTCAGGTGGTCTCTGATAACGATCGATATACCTGTTTTGCATACCCACACGCAGCTTGACCTTGGACAGGACATGTCAAATAGTCCTATTTTTTACTTATTGCACTACATGTATGCATACGCTTTGACGTATCATTTAAATAACAACATACATCATTAGCTCATTATTGGATTCATTTATCTTTTTCTCCTGTCTACTTACTTACGACAAGTCGCACCCATACATTCTGATATGACCAGTGCGCCAGGGGCTTCAGTGTAACCCATAACACAACATGAAAAGTTCGAACACTTTCGACAGTGCGGCACCCTGAACTTATAGCATTATATGCATCAGCTCCGAATCATGTCTTGGGTCAATAGTTGGGTTTGCCCGGCTCCCATGTTTTGGTACCTTATGTTCCGCTATATCGGCTAAGGTAGCACTGGGAGAACTACTGCGATTGTGTCCCGGTTCTTTCGGACGAGCACCTTAGTAGAGAAAGCCGAAAACTGACTGTCATGATGCGGTGAGAGCTGGTCGCTGTTCGAGAGGTTTCAAATCCTTAAAGATTTTTTCCGCTTCGGGCGAGGAGTCGCCCTTGTCCGATTTAGGCGTACATAGAGCCCCAAGTTCGGCCTTTCGAATACTAGGGGCTTCGCCAAAATTTAAAATTGTAGACTTCTATGGCTAAGTGAGAGTGATAAAGCTTTATAGTCTGATTTCCCGGTTCGTTGTGCTGAACACCTCCTTCGAAGGACCCAAAACTGGGATAAAGAGTGATCAGGTTTATCCCGAACACCCTAGTGCTAGTTACATGGGGGCAGAAGCCGACGACTGGCCAACTCTCAAATTTTATAAACGGCCGCACAGAAGGTAATATTTTAAATTAACAAGCGTTACGTAGTGCACATGAACTCGTTTCACATTACATGATCACATGAGTACATTCATTCAAATATTACATCCTTAGCACATTCCTCTGCCACAAGGCAAGCACCCTTCAGGACACTGTCATAATACTTTTCGGGGTGGCGATGCTCCTTGCCCTCCGGCGGCCCCTCCTTCACCAGCTTTTCGGCGTCCATCTTCGCCCAGTGCACTTTCGCCCAGGCAAAAGCCCTGCACGCACCCTCAATGCAGATGGACCGCTTTATGACTTCAAACCGTGGGCAGGCGTGCACAAGCCGCCTTACCAGGCCGAAATAGCTGCCAGGCAGGGGCTTGCCAGGCCACATCCGGACTATGAGGCCCTTCATGGCCAGTTCGGCCGCCTTGTGAAGCTCGACCAGTTGCTTCAACTGGTCGCTCAAGGGCATCGGATGTTCGGTCCCAGTATACTGAGAGCAGAACAACTTCTCCGTCGAGCTCCCTTCCTCGGCCCGGTAGAACTCTGCGGCATCCGACACACTGCTGGGTAGATCTGCTAACGCTCCTGGAGAGCTCTGAATTCGGGTAAGTAAAAGGTAAGTTTCCTTCACATGCTTGCTTTGCATAATGAATGCCTTACCCGCTGCTATCTTCTTGACCGCCTCAATTTCCTGGAGGGCCTTTTGGGCTTTGGCCTCGGCATTTTGTGCGTTCTCGAGTGCCTTCGCAAGCTCGGACCCTTGCGTCTTAGAGTCACGCTCCAAGGACTTGTACTTCTTGAAAAACTCCTGGAGCTCTCGCTGAACCTCACCGACTCGGGCCTCTTGCTTCTCGCGCTCAGCGCGCTCCTTCGCCGCTTTGCCTTCGGCCATGGTCAGCGCCTTCTTCAGGGCCGCCACTTCGGTCGTGGCCCCTAGCAAAATTCATGACGATCCTGTGATCTAACAACCAGTTTCCTTTTGCTTTATCAATAAACAGACGAGGTATCACTTACCTTTGTTCTCTTCGAGCTGCCTCTTGGTAAGGCCGAGCTCTTCCTCGGACCGCTCAAGGTCCCGCTTCAGTGCGGAGACCTCTGTCATGTGAGCGGCAGTGGCCAGCAGTGAAGCCTGCTTATTCACATAGACATATTCTAATTAGACTCCTGTGATTATTATTTGATCCTCTGTTCGGCCTTTCTTCCGAACACCAAACAGAGCATCAGGGGCTACTGTCTATGCTGTAACATTTTCTCATAATTGGATTACTTACCTCGAAGCCTGTTAGGAGGCTGGCACAGGCTTCAGTCAGTCCGCTTTTGGCAGACTGAACCTTCTTGACCACCACACTCATGATAGTGCGGTGCTCTTTGTCAATGGAAGCGCCGCGAAGCGCTTCCAGCAAATTGTCCGATGCCCCTGGATGGACGGAGGACATCGACACAGACTTGCTGCCCCTGGCGTTAGAGCCCATGGGAGTCTTGCCCCTCGTGCACCCAGCATCTGGAATGTCGCCTTGGGGCACTTCCGGAACTGTCTCCCCTTGGTTTAGTACCCTTTGAGACAACACCTCGACGTTGTCCATAGACACGGAGATTTTTGGCGTGGTTCCAATAGGTGGTGCTATCGTACATCCACATTGCTGGAGACTTCAAGCCACGAAGTGTAATGACTGCGTGAGTCCACGGAGGGCTCCACCCACGAAGGGTCCATGAAGAAGCAACCTTATCTATCCTGAGGGAGTCCTGGATTAGGGGGTCCTCGGACAACCGGACTATATACTTTGGCCGGACTGTTGGACTATGAAGATACAAGATTGAAGACTTCGTACCATGTCCGGGTGGGACTCTCATTTGCGTGGAAGGCAAGCTTGGCAATTCAAATATGTAGATCTCCTCCCTTGTAACCGACTCTGTGTAACCCTAGCCCCCTCCGGTGTCTATATAAACCGGAGGGTTTAGTCCGTAGGACAACAACAATCATAATCATAGGCTAGCTTCTAGGGTTTAGCCTCTATGATCTTGTGGTAGATCAACTCTTGTAATACTCATATCATCAAGATCAATCAAGCAGGAAGTAGGGTATTACCTCCATTGAGAGAGCCTGAACCTGGGTAAACATTGTGTCCCCTGCCTCTTGTTACCATCCGCCTTAGACGCACAGTTCGGGATCCCCTACCCGAGATCCGCCGGTTTTGACACCGACATATCTCACCATGGCCATCGCCCACAAAGGACTTGCCTCACTTGGGTAGATCTTCACGAAGTAGGCGATCTCCTTGCCCTTACAAACTCCTTGGTTCAACTCCACAATCTTGATGGAGGCTCCCAAGTGACACCTAACCAATCTAGGAGACACCACTCTCCAAAAGGTAATAGATGGTGTGTTGATGATGAACTCCTTGCTCTTGTGCTTCAAATGATAGTCTCCCCAACACTCAACTCTCTCACACATATTTGGATTTGGTGGAAAGATGATTTGAGTGGAAAGCAACTTGGGGAAGGCTAGAGATCAAGATTCTTGTGGTTGGATTGGAATATCTTGGTCTCAACACATCAGTAGGTGGTTCTCTCTCAGAAAATAAATGGTGGAAGTGTAGGCATTTTCTAATAGCTCTCTCCATGAATGGAGGATGGGTGGAGGGGTAAATATAGCCTCCACACAAAATCTAACCATTACACACAATTTACCAAACTCGGTGGGACCGAATAGTTAAACTTGGTTAGACCGATTTAGTTCAAAATGTGAACGTTAGGATTTTCAGTGGGACCGACATGTCAACTCAGTGTGACCGATTTCATTAGGGTTAGGGCATAACATAATCTCGGTGAGACCGATCACATGAAGTCGGTGAGACCGATTTCTGTAATAGGCAAACAGAGAGTTGGTCAGGCAAACTCGGTGGGACCGATCGCTCATTTCGCTGGGACTGAAACGTTATGAAAAGGAAACAGAGAGTTTGCATTGCGAACTCGGTGGGACTGATCGCTCATATCAGTTAGACCGAAACGTTACGAAGGGAAACAGAGAGTTTGCAATCCCATGCCGATGAGACCGAGATCCCTATCAGTGAGACCAAACTGATTAGGGTTTCTGGCTATGGCTATGTCAAATGAACTCGGTGGCGCCGGATAGATCAAATCGGTTGGGCCGAGTTTGACTTTTGGTTTGGGACATGTGTGGATATGAGAAAGTGGTTGAGGGCTTTTAGAGCATATCAGGACTCAATGTGATCTTGGATCACTAAAATGAAAATGTAGAGTCTTGAGCTTGAGCCAATATGTGTCCTTAGCATTTTGAGGGGTCCACATCTCTAGTCCATGCCATGCTAATCATTGAACTTTCTGAAATGATCATCTTGAAGGGGTATTAGTTCAATGAGCTATATCTTGTTAAGAATTACCAAACCCACCCAAGGATTAGTTGCACTTTCAATCTCCCCCTTTTGGTAATTTATGACAACATATAGATCAAAGCTTCGACAAATGATAATAAGAGTGAAATATATCGTTGTTTTGAGAAGTATGTGATAAGCAAGAGCTCCCCCTAAATTTATGCATTATTTAAAATTTGCTTTTGAATGCAAATGCACAATCAATTAGGATCATGGGTTACTCTTCCATGTCGCATACATCTTGGTGGAGCGCTCAAAATGATAGTAAATGAAGTATGCACTCATCACCAAGGCAAAGTGAATGATCATACATGAGAGATAAATAATGTCATCATTCAAGCACAAGCATTAAAGTATGATCAAACACATGACCATACAAGTATCTCACACACACATAAAGTATCATCCAAGCAAGCACACAAATAAGTATCAAACAAGTAGCAAAAGGAGATAGCAAAAAGAAGAAAATCTCTCTCTCTCTCGAAGCCTATGATCTATACACTTTCTCCCCCTTTGGCAACAAGTTACCAAAAATCTTGAGAATGCATAGTGCTATGCGTCTCTCTAGGCTTCATCTTTGGGGGGGGGTGGCGTTGAGAGGATTCCAAGGACGAATGCATCTATTGAAGTTGTTGGAGCTGGTGGAGTTGCAACTGGAGGGGCTACCGAACCTGTGGCTTCAGGTGCTGACGTAGTAGCTCTTGTGTCTGTCACATGCACTGTTGCAGATCTCTGTGCCCTAGGCACTCTTTGAAAAGCATCTGTGGTGGCTTTCCCTTTTCTCTCTTCAGCTTCTTCCTGGAGTTGCTCAACAGCTGTCTGCATCTCTGTCACCTTCAAGTCAAGATCATAGAACTTTGTCTCAATGATCCTCTCCAGGCTCTCTTGATTCTGAGTCAGGGTGGCCAATCCTTTCTCAATCCTCAGAGTGGCTTGAATAAGATATCCAAGTTGGTCTTGCTTTGACTTGACGAAGACTTGTGAAGCCTCTTTAGCACTTGGCATCTTTGCTGCCTTCTCAGCTTTTGCTTTCTCCCTCTTCTCTTGAGCCCCCACAGATGTGGGATCATCAGCATTCATGAAAATTGTGTTGTCCTCAAAGTCAGGCCTCAAGGGAAGATGTTCTTTATCCAATAAGTATGTGCATGTTCCCATCTTGGAGTTGATGAGCATCTAGATGTGTGGAGCATATCCACATGATCTCTTCTGGTATGCAGTTGTCCTCTTGATTGTCTCAATAATCAAACTCATCACTTTAAAACTTCCGCGGCACATCAAACTGTTGGGGAACGTAGTATTTCAAAAAAATTGCCTATGATCACGCAAGATTTATCTAGGAGAACAATAGCAAAGAGTGGGGAGAGTGTGTCCATGTACCCTCATAGACCAAAAGCGGAAGCGTTTAGTAACGCGGTTGATGTAGTCGAACGTCTTCGCGATCCAACCGATCAAGTACCGAACGCATGACACCTCCGCGATCTGCACACGTTCAGCTTAGTTACGTCCCTTGAACTCTTGATCCAGCTGAGGCCGAGGGAGAGTTTCGTTAGCACAACGGTGTGGTGACGGTGATGATGAAGTTACCGGCGCAGGGCTTCGCCTAAGCACTACGACGATATGACCGAGGTGTAAAACTGTGGAGGGGGGCACCGCACACGGCTAAGAGATTGTCTGTTGTGCCTTTGGGTGCCCCCTCCCCATGTATATAAAGGAGGAGGCCGGCCTAGGAGGAAGCGTGCCATGGGGGGGAGTCCTACTAGGACTCCAAACCTAGTAGGATTCGGCCCCCTTTCCTATTCCAAGTGGGAGAAGGGGGGAGGAGGAGGAGGAGAGAAGGAAGGAGGGGGGCGCCGCCCCTCCCCTTGTCCAATTCCAATTGGGTCAAGGGGGGCACGCGCCACCTCCTGGCCATCCCTCTCTCTTCTCCACTAAGGGCCATGAGGCCCAATACCTTCCCGGGGGGGGGGGGGGGTCCGGTAATCCCCGGTACTCCGAAACTTATCCGAAACGACCCGAACCATTCCGATGTCCGAATGTAACCTTCCAATATATGAATCTTTATGTCTCGACCATTCCGAGACTCCTCGTCACATCCGTGATCTCATCCGGGACTCCGAACAACCTTCGGTCATCAAATCACATAAACTCATAATACAAATCGTCATCGAACATTAAGCGTGCGGACCCAACGGGTTCGAGAACTATGTAGAAATGACCAAGATACATCTCCGGTTAATAACCAATAGCAGAACCTGGATGCTCATATTGGCTACTACATATTCTATGAAGATCTTTATCGGTCAAACCGCACAACAACATACGTTGTTCCCTTTGTCATCGATATGTTACTTGCCCGAGATTCGATCGTCGGTATCAATGTACCTACTTCAATATCGTTACCGGTAAGTCTCTTTACTCGTTCTGTAATGCATCATCCCGCAACTAACTCATTAGTCACATTTCTTGCAAGTCTTATAGTGATGTGCATTACCGAGAGGGCCCAGAGATACCTCTCCGACAATTGGAGTGACAAATCCTAATCTCGATCTATGCCAACTCAACAAACACCATCGGAGACACTTGTAGAGCATCTTTATAATCACCCAGTTACGTTTTGTAACGTTTGATAGCACACTAAGTGTTCCTCCGGTATTCGGGAGTTGCATAATTCATAGTCATAGGAACATGTATAAGTTATGAAGAAAGCAATAGCAATAAACTAAACAATCATAGTGCTAAGATAATGGATGGGTCAAGTCAAGCACATCATTCTCTGATGATGTGATTCCGTTCATCAAATGACAACTCTTGTCTATGGCTAGGAAACTTAACCATCTTTGATTAACGAGCTAGTCTAGTAGAGACATACTAGGGACACTCTATTTGTCTATGTATTCACACATGTACTAAGTTTTCGGTTAATACAATTCTAGCATGAATAATAAAGATTTATCATGATATAAGGAAATATAAATAACAACTTTATTATTGCCTCTAGGGCATATTTCCTTCAGTCTCCCACTTGCACTAGAGTCAATAATCTAGATTACGTAGTAATGATTCTAACACCCATGGAGTCTTGGTGTTGATCATGTTTTTCTCGTGAGAGACACTTAGTCAACGGGTCTGCAACATTCAGATCCGTACGTATCTTGCAAATATCTATGTCTCCCTCCTTGACTTGATCGCGGATGGAGTTGAAGCGTCTCTTGATGTGATTGGTTCTCTTGTGAAATCTAGATTCCTTTGTCAAGGCAATTGCACCAGTATTGTCACAAAAGATTTTCATTGGACCCGATGCACTAGGTATGCCACCTAGATCATCATCATTGGCTTCCTCACTAATTGGTGTAGGAATCACTGGAACTAATTTTCGTGATGATCTACTTTCCAATAAGGGAGCAGGTACAATTACCTCATTAAGTTGTACTTTCCTCCCACTCACTTCTTTCGAGAGAAACTCCTTCTCTAGAAAGGATCCATTCTTAGCAACAAATATCTTGCCTTCGGATCTGTGATAGAAGGTGTACCCAACAGTTTCCTTTGGGTATCCTATGAAGACACATTTCTTCGATTTGGGTTCGAGCTTATCCGGTTGAAGCTTTGTCACATACGCATCACAGTCCCAAACTTTAAGAAATGACAACTTGTGTTTCTTGCCAGACCACAGTTCATATGGTGTCATCTCAATGGATTTAGATGGTGCCCTATTTAACGTGAATGCAACTGTCTCTAAAGCATAACCCCAAAACGATAGCGGTAAATCAGTAAGAGACATCATAGATCACACCATATCTAATAAAGTACGATTACGACGTTCGGACACACCATTACGCTGTGGTGTTCTGGGTGGCGTGAGTTGTGAAACTATTCCATATTGTTTCAAATGAAGACCAAACTGGTAACTCAAATATTCACCTCCACGATCAGATCGTAGAAAGTTTATTTTCTTGTTACGGCGATTTTCCACTTCACTCTAAAATTCTTTGAACTTTTCAAATGTTTCAGACTTATGTTTCATCAAGTAGATATACCCATATCTGCTCAAATCATATGTGAAGTTCAGAAAATAACGATACCCGCCGCGAGCATCAACACTCATCGGACCGCATACATTAGTATGTATTATTTCCAACAAGTCTGTTATTCACTCCATTGTTTCGGAGAACAGAGTCTTAGTGATCTTGCCCATGAGGCATGGTTCGCAAGCATCAAGTGATTCCAAAAGCCCATCAGCATGGAGTTTCTTCATGCACTTTACACCAATATGACCTAAACAGAAGTGCCACAAATAAGTTGCACTATCATTATTAAACTTATATCTTTTGGCTTCAATACTATGAATATGTGTATCACTACTATCGAGATTCAATAAAAATAAACCACTCATCAAGGGTGCATGACCATAAAAGATATTACTCATATAAATAGGACAACCATTATTCTCTGATTTAAATGAATAGTCGTCTCGAATCAAACAAGATCCAGATATAATGTTCATGCTTAACGTTGGCACTGCTACCTCTTGAGCACTGCGTTGGTTTTCCCTTGAAGAGGAAAGGGTGATGCAGCAAAGTAGCGTAAGTATTTCCCTCAGTTTTTGAGAACCAAGGTACCAATCCAGTAGGAGGCCACGCACGAGTCCTTCGCACCTACACAAACAAATAAATCCTCGCAACCAATGCGATAAGGGGTTGTCAATCCCTACAGGGTCACTTACGAGAGTGAGATCTGATAGATATGATAGGATAATATTTTTGGTATTTTTATGATAAAGAGAAATAAAAGATGCAAGTAAAATAAATGGCAAAGGAAATAACTAAGTATTGGAAGATCAATATGATGGAAGATAGACCCGGGGCCATAGGTTTCACTAGTGGATTCTCTCAAGAGCATAAGTATTTACGATGGGTGAACAAATTACTGTTGAGGAATTGATAGAATTGAGCATAGTTATGAGAATATCTAGGTATGATCATGTATATAGGCATCACGTTCGAGACAAGTAGACCGACTCCTGCCTGCATCTACTACTATTACTCCACACATCGACCGCTATCCAGCATGCATCTAGAGTATTAAGTTCAAGAGAACAGAGTAACGCTTTAAGCAAGATGACATGATGTAGAGGGATAAACTCATACAATATGATATAAACCCCATCTTTTTATCCTTGATGGCAACAGTACAATACGCGCCTTGCTGCCCCTACTGTCACTGGGAAAGGACACCGCAAGATTGAACCCAAAGCTAAGCACTTCTCCCATTGCAAGAAAGATCAATCTAGTAGGCCAAACCAAACTGATAATTCGAAGAGACTTGCAAAGATAACCAATCATACATAAAAGAATTCAGAGAAGATTCAAATATTGTTCATAGATAAACTTGATCATAAACCCACAATTCATCGGTCTCAACAAATACACCGCAAAAGAAGATTACATCGAATAGATCTCCATAAGAGAGGGGGAGAATTTTGTATTGAGATCCAAAAAGAGAGAAGAAGCCATCTAGCTAATAACTATGGACCTGTAGGTCTGAAGTGAACTACTCACACTTCATCGGAGGGGCTATGGTGTTGATGTACAAGCCCTCCATGATCGATGCCCCCTCCGGCAGAGCTCTGGAAAAGGCCCCAAGATGGGATCTCGTGGATACAGAAAGTTACGGCAGCGGAATTAGGGTTTTGGCTCCGTATCTGGTAGTTTGGGGGTACATAGGTATATATAGGAGGAAGGAGTACTTCGGTGGAGCAACAGGGGGCCCACGAGGGTGGAGGGCGCGCCGGGGGGGGGGGGGGGGGGGGGGGGGGGGGTAGGCGTGCCCCCTTACCTCGTGCCTTCCTCGTTGATTGCTTGACGTAGGGTCTAAGTCCTCTGGATCATGTTCGTTCTGAAAATCACGTTACTGAAGGTTTCATTCCGTTTGGACTCCGTTTGATATTCTGTTTCTGCAAAACCCTAAAATAGGCAAAAAACAGCAATTTTGGGCTGGGCCTCCGGTTAATAGGTTAGTCCCAAAAATAATATAAAAGTGTATAATAAATCCCAATAATGTCCAAAATAGAATATAATAAAGCATGAAACAATAAAAAATTATAGATACGTTGGAGACGTATCAAGCATCCCCAAGCTTAATTCCTGCTCGTCCTCGAGTAGGTAAATGATAAAAATAGAATTTTTGATGTGGAATGCTACTTGGCATAATTTCAATGTATCTTAATTGTGGTATGAATATTCAGATCTGAAAGATTCAAGACAAAAGTTCAATATTGACATAGAAATAATAATACTTCAAGCATACTAACTAAGCAATTATGTCTCTTAAAAATAACATGGCCAAAGAAATTTAGCCCTACAAAATCATATAGTCTGGCTATGCTCTATCTTCTCCACACAAAGTATTTAAATGATGCACAACCCCGATGACAAGCCAAGCAATTGTTTCATACTTTTGATGTTCTCAAACTTTTTCAATCTTCACGCAATACATGAGCGTGAGCCATGGACTTAGCACTTTAGATGGAATAGAAATGGTGGTTGTGGAGGAGACAAAAAAGGGGAAATATTGTCTCACGTCAACTAGGCGTATCAACGGGCTATGGAGATGCCCATCAATAGATATCAATGTGAGTGAGTAGGGATTGCCATGCAACAGGTGCACTAGAGCCATGGACAATGATGGAGCGTGTCATAGTAAACGGAACAGTGGAAATTTGCATGGCAATATCTCTCGGAATGGCTATGGAAATGCCATAATAGGTAGGTATGGTGGCTGTTTTGAGGAAGGTATATGGTAGGTGTATGATACCGGTGAAAAGTGCGCGGTATTACAGAGGCTAGCAAAGGTGGAAGGGTGAGACTGCGTATAATCCATGGACTCAACATTAGTCATAAAGAACTCATATACTTATTGCAAAAATCTAGAAGTTATCAAAGCAAAGTATTACGCGCATGCTCCTAGGGGGGTAGATTGGTAGGAAAAGACCATCGCTCGTCCCCGACCGCCACTCGTAAGGAAGACAATCAATAAATAAATCATGCTCCGACTTCATCACATGTCGGTTCATCATACGTGCATGCTACGGGAATCACAAACTTTAGCACAAGTATTTCTCAAATTCACAACTACTCGACTAGCATGACTCTAATATTACCATCTCCATATCTCAAAACAATTATCAAGTATCAAACTTCTCATGGTATTCAACACACTCATAAGAAAATTTTTATTAATCTTGAATGCCTAACATAATTAAAGAAAATTACCATGCTGTTTTGTAGGACTCTCAAAATAATCTAAGTGAAGCATGAGAGAACAATAGTTTCTATAAAAAAAATCCACCGACGCGCTCTAAAAGATATAAGTGAAGCACTAGAGCAAAAACTATATAACTCAAAAGATATAAGTGAAGCACATAGAGTATTCTAACAATTTCCAAACCATGTGTGTCTATCTCAAAAGGTGTTGACAGAAAGGATGATTGTAGAAAACTAACAAATAAAGACTCAAATAATACAAGACGCTCCAAGCAAAACACATATCATGTGGTAAATAAAAATATAGCTCCAAGTAAAGTTACCGATGGAAGTAGACGAAAGAGGGGATGCATTCCGGGGCATCCCCAAGCTTTGGCTTTTAGGTGTCCTTAGATTATCTTGGGGTGCCATGGGCATCCCCAATATTAGACTCTTTCCACTCCTTGTTCCATAATCCATCAAATCTTTTACCCAAAACTTGAAAACTTCACAACACAAAAATTAAAGTAGAAAATCTCGTGAGCTCCGTTAGCGAAAGAAAACAAAACACCACTTCAAGGTACTGTAATGAACTCATTATTTATTTATATTGGTGTTAAACCTACTGTATTCCAACTTCTCTATGGTTTATAAACTATTTTACTAGCCATAGATTCATCAAAATAAGCAAACAACACACGAAAAACAGAATCTGTCAAAAACAGAACAGTCTGTAGTAATTTGTAGCTAACGCAAGATCTGGAACCCCAAAAATTCTAAAATAAATTGCTGGACGTGAGGAATTTATCTATTAATCATCTTAAAAATGAATTAACTAAATATCACTTTCCAAATAAAAATGGAAGCAATTCTCGTGAGCGCTAAAGTTTCTATTTTTTTACAGCAAGATTAAAAAGACTTTCCCCAAGTCTTCCCAATGGTTCTACTTGGCACAAACACCAATTAAACACAAAAAACACAACCAAAACAGAGGCTAGATAAATTATTTATTACTAAACATGAGCAAAAAGCAAGGAATAAAAATAAAATTGGGTTGCCTCCCAACAAGCGCTATCATTTAACGCCCCTAGCTAGGCATAAAAGCAAGGATAGATCTACGTATTGCCATCTTTGGCAGGCAATCCATAAGTGGCTCTCATAATAAATTCATAAGGTAATTTAATTTTATTTCTAGGGAAGTGTTCCATGCCTTCCCTTAACGGAAATTGGAATCTAATATTCCCTTCCTTCATATCAATAATTGCACCAATCGTTCTAAGGAAAGGTCTACCAAGAATAATAGGACATGACGGATTGCAATCTATGTCAAGAACAATAAAATCTACGGGCACATAATTCCTATTTTCAACAAGAAGAACATCATTAATTCTTCCCATATGTTTCTTAATAGTGGAATCCACAAGGTGCAAGTTTAAAGATCAATCATCAAAATCATGGAAACCTAGCAAATCACACAAAGTCTTTGGAATCGTGGAAACACTAGCACCCAAATCACACAAAGCATAGCATTAATGATCCTTAATTTTAATTTTAATAGTAGGTTCCCACTCATCATAAAGTTTTCTAGGGATAGAAACTTCCAACTCAAGTTTTTCTTCATAAGATTGCATCAAAGCATCAACGATATGTTTAGTAAAAGCTTTATTGTGACTATAAGCATGAGGAGAATTTAGCATGGATTGCAACAAGGAAATACAATCTATCAAAGTGCAATTATCATAATTAAATTCCTTGAAATCCAAAATAGTGGGTTCGTTAATATTTAAAGTTTTGACTTCTTCAATCCCACTTTTAAAAAATTTAGCATCAAGATCTAAAGACATCGAATTTTTGGAACGCCGTCTAGGTAAAGGTGGATCATATTCAGTCCCATCATTATCAAGATTCATATTGCAAAACAAAGATTCAATAGGGGACACATCAATAACTTTTATATATTCATCTTTATCTTCCAAAAAACTTCTGGCTTAGCGGCCATCTTATTAACTAAGGCGGCTTGCTTATCCGAAACTTCAGCTATTAACTTCTCAAGATGAGCAATCTGAGATTTCAAACCATCAAATTCTTTAGACATATCATCGAGCTCTTTATTCATATAGCCCATAAAACTTTTTTGTTCTTTAAGCTCATTTCTAAAGAAATTATTATGCTCAAATTGTAAAACCATAAAACTCCTGACGTTGCTTTCGATCTCTTCTAACTTTTAAGGTGAAGATCACCAAATCTAGGTAAAGCCATCGTGACAAGCAAGCAATCCAACACACAAGCAAACAAGAAACGGGAAAAAAGAGGCAAATAGAGAAAGAGAGGGAGGATGGAGAGAGAGGGCGAATAAAACGGCAAGGGTGAAGTGGGGGAGAGGAAAACGAGAGGCAAATGGCAAATAATGTAATGCAGGAGATAAGGGTTTGTGATGGGTACTTGGTATGTCTTGACTTGCAACGGCGCCACAAGTGACTCGTTGTCGGGAGTCAAATCTTGACTTGTCTTGCGCGAACCTCCCCGGCAACGACGCCAGAAATCCTTCTTGCTACCTCTTGAGCACTGCGTTGGTTTTCCCTTGAAGAGGAAAGGGTGATGCAGCAAAGTAGTGTAAGTATTTCCCTCGATTTTTGAGAACCAAGGTATCAATCCAGTAGGAGGCCGCGCACGAGTCCCTCACACCTACACAAACAAACAAATCCTCGCGACCAACGCGATAAGGGGTTGTCAATCCCTACACGGTCACTTACGAGAGTGAGATCGGCTAGATATGATAGGATAATATTTTTGGTATTTTTATGATAAAGAGAAATAAAAGATGCAAGTAAAATAAATGGCAAAGGAAATAACTAAGTATTGGAAGATTAATATGATGGAAGATAGACCCGGGGGCCATAGGTTTCACTAGTGGCTTCTCTCAAGAGCATAAGTATTTACGGTGGGTGAACAAATTACTGTTGAGCAATTGACAGAATTGAGCATAGTTATGAGAATATCTAGGTATGATCATGTATATAGGAATCACGTCCGAGACAAGTAGACCGACTCCTGCCTGCATCTACTACTATTACTCCACACATCGACCGCTATCCAGCATGCATCTAGAGTATTAAGTTCAAGAGAACAGAGTAACGCTTTAAGCAAGATGACATGATGTAGAGGGATAAACTCATGCAATATGATATAAACCCCATCTTGTGATCCTCGATGGAAACAATACAATGCGTGCCTTGCTGCCCCTACTGTCACTGGGAAAGGACACCGCAAGATTGAACCCAAAGCTAAGCACTTCTCCCATTGCAAGAAAGATCAATCTAGTAGGCCAAACCAAACTGATAATTCGAAGAGACTTGCAAAGATAACCAATCATACATAAAAGGATTCAGAGAAGATTCAAATATTGTTCATAGATAAACTTGATCATAAACCCACAATTCATCGGTCTTAACAAACACACTGAAAAAGAAGATTACATCGAATAGATCTCCACAAGAGAGGGGGAGAACTTTGTATTGAGATCCAAAAAGAGAGAAGAAGCCATCTAGCTAATAACTATGGACCCGTAGGTCCGAAGTAAACTACTCACACTTCATCGGAGGGGCTATGGTGTTGATGTAGAAGCCCTCCGTGATCGATGCCCCCTCCGGCGGAGCTCCGGAAAAGGCCCCAAGATGGGATCTCATGGATACATAAAGTTACGACGGTGGAATTAGGGTTTTGGCTCTGTATCTGGTAGTATGGGGGTACGTAGGTATATATAGGAGGAAGGAGTACGTCGGTGGAGCAACAGGGGCCCCAGGAGGGTGGAGGGCGCGTCGGGGGGGGGGGGGGGGGGGGGGGGGGGGGGGGGGTAGGCGCGCCCCCTACCTCGTGCCTTCCTCGTGATTGCTTGACGTAGGGTCCAAGTCCTCTCGATCATGTTCGTTCCGAAAATCACGTTCCCGAAGGTTTCATTCCGTTTGGACTCCGTTTGATATTCTTTTTCCGTGAAACCCTAAAATAGGGAAAAACAACAATTCTGGGTTGGGCCTCCGGTTAATAGGTTAGTCCCAAAAATAATATAAAAGTGTATAATAAAGCCCAATAATGTCCAAAACAGAATATAATATAGCATGGAACAATAAAAAATTATAGATACGTTGGAGACGTATCAGGCACCAAATAACAACTATTCAGGTCTAAAACTAATCCCGAAGGTAGATGTAGAGGTAGCATGCCGATGGCGATCACATCGACTTTGGAACCATTTCCCACGCGCATCGTCACCTCGTCCTTAGCCAATCTTCGCTTAATCCGTAGCCCCTGTTTTGAGTTACAAATATGAGCAACAGAATCAGTATCAAATACCCAGGCGCTACTATGAGCATTAGTAAGGTACACATCAATAACATGTATATGAAATATACCTTTCACTTTGCCATCCTTCTTATCCGCCAAATACTTGGGGCAGTTTCGCTTCCAGTGACCAGTCCCTTTGCAGTAGAAGCACTCAGTCTCAGGCTTAGGTCCAAACTTGGGTTTCTTCACTTGAGCAGCAACTGGCTTGCTGTCTTCTTGGAGTTCCCTTTCTTCCCTTTACCCTTTTTATTGAAATTGGTGGTCTTGTTGACCATCAACACTTGATGCTCCTTCTTGATTTCTACCTCCGCAACTTTTAGCATCACGAAGAGCTTGGGAATTGTCTTATCCATCCCTTGCATATTATAGTTTAATATGAAGCTTTTGTAGCTTGGTGGCAGTGATTGAAGAACTCTATCAATGACACTATCAACCGGAAGATTAACTCCCAGTTGAGTCAAGTGATTGTGGTACCCAGACATTCTGAGTATATGCTCACTGACAGAACTATTCTCCTCCATTTTGCAGCTGTAGAACTTATTGGAGACTTCATATCTCTCAATCCGGGCATTTGCTTGAAATATTAACTTCAACTCCTGGAACATCTCATATGCTCCATGACGTTCAAAACGTCATTGAAGTCCTGGTTCTAAGCCGTAAAACATGGCACACTGAACTATCGAGTAGTCATTAGCTTTGCTCTGCCAGGCGTTCACAACATCTGGTGTTGCTCCTGCAGCTAGTCTTGCACCTAGCGGTGCTTCCAGGACGTAACTGTGCAGCAGTGAGGATAATCCTCAAGTTACGGACCCAGTCCGTGTAGTTGCTACCATCATCTTTCAACTTAGCTTTCTCTAGGAACGCATTAAAATTCAACGGAACAGTAGCACGGGCCATTCATCTACAACAACATAGACATGCAAAATACTATGAGGTACTGAGTTCATGATAAATTAAAGTTCAATTAATCATATTACTTAAGAACTCCCACTTAGATAGGCATCCCTCTAATCATCTAAGTGATCACGTGATCCATATCAACTAAACCATGTTCGATCATCACGTGAGATGGAGTAGTTTTCAATGGTGAACATCACTATGCTGATCATATCTACTATATGATTCACGCTCGACCTTTCGGTCTCAGTGTTCTGAGGCCATATCTGCATATGCTAGGCTCGTCAAGTTTAACCCGAGTATTCTGCGTGTGCAAACTGGCTTGCACCTGTTGTATGTGAACGTAGAGCTTATCACACCCGATCATCACGTGGTGTCTCGGCACGACGAACCGTAGCAACGGTGCATACTCAGGGAGAACACTTGTACCTTGAAATTTAGTGAGAGATCATCTTATAATGCTACCGCCGTACTAAGCAGAATAAGATGCATAAAAAGATAAACATCACATGCAATCAAATAAGTGATATGATATGGCCATCATCATCTTGTGCCTTTGATCTCCATCTCCAAAGCACTGTCATGATCACCATCGTTATTGGCTTGACACCTTGATCTCCATCGAAGCATCGTTATCGTCTTGCCAACTATTGCTTCTATGACTATCGCTACCGCTTAGTGATAAAGTAAAGCAATTACATGGCGATTGCATTTCATACAATAAAGCGACAACCATATGGCTCCTGCCAGTTGCCGATAACTGTTACAAAACATGATCATCTCATACAACAAATTATATATCATCATGTCTTGACCATATCACATCACAGCAAGCCTGGAAAAACAAGTTAGACGTCCTCTACTTTGTTGTTGCAAGTTTTATGTGGCTGCTACGGGCTTCTAGCAAGAACCGCTCTTACCTACGCATCAAAACCACAAATTTTTTCCGTCAAGTGTGCTGTTTTAACCTTCAACAAGGACCGGGCGTAGTCACACTCGATTCAACTAAAGTTGGAGAAACAGACACCCACTAGCCACCTATGTGCGAAGCACGGCGGTAGAACCAGTCTCATGAATGCGGTCATGTAATGTCGATCTGGGCCGCTTCATCCAACAATATCGCCGAATCAAAGTATGACATGCTGGTAAGCAGTATGACTATTATCGCCCACAACTCTTTGTGTTCTACTCGTGCATATAACATCTACGCATAGACCTGGCTCGGATGCCACTGTTGGGAACGTAGTATTTAATTTTTTTTCCTATGATCACGCAAGATCTATCTAGGAGGAGTATAGAAATGAGTGGGGAGAGTGTGTCCACATACCCTCATAGACCGAAAGCAGAAGCGTTTAGTAATGCGGTTGATGTAGTCGAACGTCTTCGCAATCCAACCGATCAAGTATAGAATGCACGACACCTCCGCGATCTGCACACGTTCATATCGGTGACGTCCCTTGAACTCTTGATCCAGCTGAGGTCAAGAGAGAGTTTCATCAGCACGACGTTGTGGTGACGGTGATGACGAAGTTACCGGCGCAGGGCTTCGCCTAAGCACCACGACGATATGATCGAGGTGTAAAATTGTGGACGGGGGCACGGCACACGGCTAAGAGATTGTCTGTTGTGCCTTTGGGTGCCCCCTCCCCACGTATATAAAGGAGGGGGAGGAGGACGCCGGCCTAGGAGGAGGCGCTCCAGGGGGGGGGAGTCCTACTAGGACTCCAAACCTAGTAGGATTCGCCCCCCCTTTCCTATTCCAAGTGGGAGAAGGGGGGAAGGAGGAGGAGGAGAGCAGGAAGGAGGGGGGCGCCACCCCCTCCCCTTGTCCAATTCGGATTGGGGCAAGGGGGGCGCACGCCACCTCCTGGCCAGCCCTCTCTCTTCTCCACTAAGGCCCATGAGGCCCAATAGCTTCCGGGGGGGGGTGCTACCTCTTGAGCATGCGTTGGTTTTCCCTTGAAGAGGAAAGGGTGATGCAGCAAAGTAGCATAAATATTTCCCTCAGTTTTTGAGAACCAAGGTATCAATCAAGTAGGAGACTACATGCAAGTCGCCTTGTACCTGCACAAACAATCAAGAACCTTGCAACCAACGCGATAAAGGGGTTGTCAATCCCTTCACGGCCACTTGCAAAAGTGAGATCTGATAAAGATAATAAGATAAATATTTTTGGTATTTTTGTTTTATAGATTGAAAATAAAGATTGCAAAATAAAATAAATAGTAAACTAGAATCGTAGATCGAAACTTATAAGATATAAAGTAGAACAGGGGGGCATAGGTTTCACTAGTGGCTTCTCTCAAGATAGCATATATTACAGTGGGTGAACAAATTACCACTGAGCAATTGATAGAAGAGCGCATAGTTATGAGAATATCTAGGCAATGATTATGAAATATAGGCATCATGTCCGTGTTAAGTAGAAATGATTCTGCATCTACTACTATTACTCCACACATCGACCGCTATCCAGCATGCATCAAGAGTATCAAGTTCATAAGAACAGAGTAACGCATTAGGCAAGATGACATGATGTAGAGGGATAAAATCAAGCAATATGATATACACCCCATCTTTTTATCCTTGATGGCAACAATACAATACGTGCCTTGCTGCCCCTACTGTCACTGGGAAAGGACACCGCAAGATTGAACCCAAAGCTAAGCACTTCTCCCATTGCAAGAAAGATCAATCTAGTAGGCCAAACTAAACCAATAATTCGAAGAGACTTGCAAAGATTTAGAATCATGCATATAAGAATTCAGAGAAGAATCCAATATTGTTCATAGATAACCTTGATCATAAACCCACAATTCATCGGATCTCGGCAAACACACCGCAAAAAGTATTACATCGAATAGATCTCCAAGAACATCGAGGAGAACTTTGTATTGAGAACCAAAGAGAGAGAAGAAGCCATCTAGCTAATAATTATGGACCCGAAGGTCTGTGGTAAACACTCACACATCATCGGAGAGGCTATGGTGTTGATGTAGAAGCCCTCCGTGATCAAATCCCCCTTAGGCAGATCGCTGGAAAAGGCCCCAAGATGGGATCCCACGGGTACAGAAGGTTGCGGCGGTGGAAAAGTGATTTCATGGCTCCCCTAGATGTTTTCAGGGTATAAGAGTATATATAGGCGAAAGAAGTAGGTCAGTTGAGCTCCATGGGGCCCACGAGGGTGGGGGGCGTGCCTACCCCCTGGGCGCGCCTCCCTACCTTGTGGACGCCTCGTTGCTTCCTTGACCTCCACTCCAAGTCTCCTGGATTGCGTTTGTTCCAAAAAAGATCCTCGCGGAAGGTTTCGTTCCATTTGGATTCCATTTGATATTCCTTTTCTGCGAAACACTGAAATAGGCAAAAAACAACAATTTGCACTGGGCCTTCGGTTAATAGGCTAGTCCCAAAAATAATATAAAAGTGCATAATAAAGCCCATTAAACATCCAAAACACATAATATAATAGCATGGAACAATAAAAAAATATAGATACGATGGAGACGTATCAAGCATCCCCAAGCTTAATTCCTTCTCGTCCTCGAGTAGGTAAATTATAAAAATAGAATTTTTGATGTGGAATGCTACCTAACATAATTTTCAATGTAATTTTCTTTATTGCGGCATGAATGTTTAGATCCAAAAGATTCTAGACAAAAGTTTAATATTGACATAAAAATAGTAATACTTCAAGCATGCTAACCAAGCAATTATGTCGTATCAAAATAACATAGCCAAAGAAAGCTTATCCCTACAAAATCACATAGTTTGGCCATGCTTCGTTTTCGTCACACAAAATGCTCCCATCATGCACAACCCCGATGACAAGCCAAGCAATTGTTTCATACTTAGCCTTTTCAAACTCTTTCAACTTTCACGCAATATATGAGCGCGAGCCATGGACATAGCACTGTGGGTGGAATAGAATATGATGATGGAGGTTGTGTGAGAAGACAAAAAAGGAGAAAGTCTCACATTGACGCGGCTAATCAACGGGATATGGAGCTTCCCATCAATTGATGTCAATGCAAGGAGTAGGGATTGCCATGCAATGGATGCACTAGAGCTATTAATATATGAAAGCTCAACAAATGAAACTAAGTGGGCGTGCATCCAACTTGCTTGCTCAGGAAGACCTAGGGCATTTTGAGGAAGCCCATCATTGGAATATACAAGCCAAGTTCTATAATGAAAAATTCCCACTAGTATAAAAGTGACAAAATAAGAGACTCTCTATCATGAAGATCATGGTGCTACTTTGAAGCACAAGTGTGGAAAAAGGATAGTAACATTGCCCCTTCTCTCTTTTTCTCTCATTTTTTATTTGGGCCTTTTTTATGGCCTCTTCTTTTCATCCGGAATCTCATCCCGGCTTGTGGGGGAATCATAGTCTCCATCATCCTTTCCTCACATGGGACAATGCTCTAATAATGAAAATCATCACACTTTTATTTACTTACAACACGATACTTAGAACAAAATATGACTCTATGTGAATGCTTTCGGCAGTGTACCGGGATGTGCAATGAATCAAGAGTGACATGTATGAAATAATTATGAAGGTGGCTTTGCCACAAATACGATGTCAACTACATGATCATGCAAAGCAATATGACAATGATGGAGCATGTCATAATAAATGGAACAGTGGAAAGTTGCATGGTAATATATCTCGGAATGGCTATGGATATGCCATAATAGGTAGGTTTGGTGGCTGTTTTGAGGAAGATATAAGGAGGCTTATGTGTGATAGAGCGTATCATATCACGGGGTTTGGATGCACCATCGAAGTTTGCACCAACTCTCGAGGTGAGAAAGGGCAATGCACAGTACCGAAGAGGCTAACAATGATGGAAGGGTGAGAGTGTGTATAATCCATGGACTCAACATTAGTCATAAATAAATCACATACTTATTGCAAAAATCTACAGGTTATCAAAATGAAGAACTATGCGCATGCTCCTAGGGGGTAGATTGGTAGGAAAAGACCATCGCTCTTCCCCGACCGCCACTCATAAGGAAAGCAATCAAAGAACACCTCATGCTTCGAATTTGTCACACAACGTTTACCATACGTGCATGCTACGGGACTTGCCAACTTCAACACAAGTATTTCACAATTCCATAATTACTCAACTAGCACGACTCTAATATTACCACCTTTATATCTCAAAACAACTATCAAGTATCAAACTTCTCGTAGTATTTAATGCACTCTATATGAAAGTTTTTATTATACCCATCCTGGATGCCTATCTTATTAGGACTAATTTTTAAGCCAAAGCAAATTACAGTGTTGTTATAAAATACCCTCAAAATAATATAAGTGAAGCATGTAGAGCAAAATTTATCTATAAAATAAAACCACCACTGTTCTCTAAAAAGGTATAAGTGAAGCACTAGAGCAAAATTTATCTAGCTCAAAAGATATAAGTGAAGCACTTAGAGTATTATAATAAATTCCGATTCATGTGTGTCGCTCCAAAGGGTGTGTACATCAAGGATGATTGTGGTAAACTAAAAAGCAAAGACTCAAATCATACAAGATTCTCCAAGCAAAACACATATCATGTGGTGAGTAAAAATATAGCCTCAAGTAAAGTTACCGATAAACGAAGACGAAAGAGGGGATGCCTTCTGGGGCACCCCCAAGCTTAGGCTTTTGGTTGTCCTTGGATTTTACCTTGGGGTGACTTGGTCATCCCAAATCTTAGGCTATTGCCACTCCTTGTTCCAAAATCCATCAAATCTTTACCCAAAAAACTTGAAAACTTCACAACACAAAACTCAATAGAAAATCTCATGAGCGCCGTTAGTATAAGAAAACAAACCACCACTTTAAGGTACTGTAATGAACTCATTATTTATTTATATTGGTGTTAAACCTACTGTATTCCGACTTCTCTATGGTTCATACCCCCCGATACTAACCATAGATTCATCAAAATAAGCAAACAACACACGAAAAACAGAATCTGTCAAAACAGAACAGTCTGTAGTAATCTATAGGTTTCGAATACTTCTGTAACTCCAAAAATCCTGAAAAATCAGGAAGTCCTAAATAATTTGTATATTGATCTACTTCAGTTGGAATTAGTATTTTATCGCTCTCCGGTAAAAAATGGAAATTATTCTCGTGAGCGCATACTTTCTGTTTTTTTCAGCAAGATCAAACAACAATCATCCAAGAAGATCCTAAAGGCTTTACTTGGCACAAAAACTAACTAAAACATAAAAAACACAATCATAACAGAGTATATATGATTTATTTATTATTAAACATGAACAAAAAGCAAGGAACAAAAATAAAATTGGGTTGCCTCCCAACAAGCGCTATCGTTTAACTCCCCTAGCTAGGCATCTATAATTTCAATGATGCTCATATGAAAGACAAGAATTGAAGCACAAAAAGAGCATCATGAAACACGTGACAAACACATCTAAGTCTAACATACTTCCTATGCATAGGCATCTTATAGGCAAACAAATTATCATAGCAAGCAAAAACTAGCATATGCAAGGAAGCGGAAAGAAACAATAGCAATCTCAACATAACGAGGGGTAATTTAGTAACATAAAAATTTCTATAATCATATTTTCCTCTCTCATAATAATTACATGTGGGATCATAAGCAAATTCAACAAAATAGCTATCACATAAAATATTTTCAACATTATCCACATGCATGCAAAGTTGACACTCTTCCAAAATAATGGGATTAACATTAACTAAAGTCATGACCACTCCAAACCCACTTTTATCAAAAATTTCATAAGATTGAACGTTCTCCAAATATGTGGGTTATAAAGTTGACACTCTTCCAAACCCACTTTCAATAATATTGAAAACACTATTATCAATCTCATATTCATCATGGGGCTTAAATATATTTTCAAGATCATAAGAAGAATCACCCCAATCATGATCGTTGCAACAACTAGAGGACATAGCAAAACTAGCATCCCCAAGCTTAGGGTTTTGCATATTATTAGCACAATTTACATCAATATAATTTATAATAAAATCATTGCAATCATGCTTTTTATTCAAAGATCTATCGTGAATAGCTTCATAAAGTAATTCATCACACTTTTCAGATTCACAAATTTCAAGCAAAACCTCATAAAGATAATCTAGTGCACTCAACTCACTAGCAATAGGTTCATCATAATTGGATCTCTTAAAGAGATTAGCAAGTGGATGAGGATCCATAAACTTTTAGCAAGCAAAGATGCAAGCAAAAATAAGGCACATGGTAACATGAGCAAACAGAAGGACGAACGGAAGAGGGCGAATAAAACGGCAAAGGTGAAGTGGGGCAGAGGAAAACGAGAGGCAAATGGCAAATGATGTAATGCGAGGGAGAAGAGTTTATCATGGGTACTTGGTATGTCTTGACTTGGAGCGTAGACCCCGGCAACAGCGCCAGAAATCCTTCTTGCTACCTCTTGAGCATGCATTGGTTTTCCCTTGAAGAGGAAAGGGTGATGCAACAAAGTAGCGTAAGTATTTCCCTCAGTTTTGAGAATCAAGGTATTAGTCCAGTAGGAGACTACACGCACTACAAAAAAATACAGTTCCATGATGATACATGTTTGTCACAGTAGGTCACGTTTTTTGTCATGCATGTACATCCATGACAAATTTATGACAGAATCAAGATAGTCATAGCTGTGTTGTCGTAGAAGTGTTCCATGACATTACCAAAATTATCATCACGGAAGTGTCCACTTCCATGATGATAAATCGCGCGTCACAGAAGTGCTTTTGTCAAGGGTGACCGACATGTGGCATCCACCATAACGGAACGCCGTTAAGCTATCGGGTCGGGTTTTGGATCCGATAACCCGTTAACAGCCCCGACCAATGGGAAATTTCCACGTGTAAAATTCTTATTGGCCGGACGAAACACGTGTCAGCTCGTCAGTGGGTCAGATAGGCGCCTATGATATGTCGACACGTGCCACGGCCCACCACTGGCCCATTTAGCTTACAAAGTCGACCCGTTTGACTTGGTCAAAAGTTAACGTGCTGGCCCATGAAAAGCCTGTTAATGGTCTCTTCACAAATAGCCCATTTTACGGCCCGTTAACTCATGACCCGTTAGGCCCTAAAGGAAATCGGCCCAACAACATCATGTGGGCCATCGAATATAACACCAGCCCATTTCACTTTCGGCCCATGTATGGCCCACGACGTCTTTCCGCCCATATGAGGCCTTCGTATCTTTCGGCCCTTTACAGGTCCATGGTGACTCTACCCCATAATGAACGGTAATTTTCTTTATACCCGTTAATGGCCCGTGATTTACATGGGCCATTTCCAGCCCGTGTTAGCTTTCGGCCTATTGACGGCCCATACGTTCTTGGGCTCCTTTTCGGCCCTTGATTACTTCCGGCCCGTTACTGGCCTGTTCCCCTAATGGGCCAAATTCGGCCCATGGCAAGAGTCGGCTCGTTACTGGCCTGTTCCCCTAATGGGCCAAATTTGGCCCATGGCAAGAGTTGGCCCGTTACTGGCCTTTTACCCTAATGGGCCAAATTTGGCCCATGGCAAGAGTCGGCCCGTTTCTGGCCTGTTAACCCGTTGCGCCATTTCCAGCCCGTCCTGTATTCTGGCCCATTAACGACCTGTTATGCCTATGACAGAATTAAGCCTTTTATGTCCTACGGCCTGATAACGGCCTCTTACCATGCTGGGCCGATACCAATTATGCCCGATTACGGCCCATGTAGACCCATTTATCCGACGGCCCGAGGCCCACCGATTACAAGCCCGTTTATCGACGGCCCGTAGGAGACCCATGGATCCTACGACCCGTATATGGCCCATGGTAGTTGCGACCACTAGCAAACCAGGGAAAAAGAAGACTATGAAATAAATAAGGCCGAAACTAATGCTAGGCTATTAAGGTGATTGCACAGATTACATCCACTCGGCATCAAAGATCGCCACTAGTGCAAATATAGGGAACACCCTACACTATACAAAAATGGCTTGCTGTTTTCTTCAGCCGGTGGCTGCACGTTAAGAATAAATTGTGTATCGCACCAAAACAAATTAAAACTATATAACAAAAGGAAGGTTGGCATAAAACTTAACAGTCTAGCAGATAAATGCACCACCAGAAGTTTAGAAGCTCAGTTCATTTGACCTGACTGTTACGTTTTCATGCTGTATTGTCCGATGGAGCATGATAACCCTCGCCTTCATTTCCCCTAGGCTCCTGAACAACATAGCAAATGTCTGATAGTCTGGTTTCAAAACCATGCATATCTTGACGACATTGAGCAATGTTTCTCCTTGTTTCACAAAGGGTCTCTGTTAGGGAATGGACTTGTGTCTGGAGCGCAGATACAACATTGCTTTGAACTTGCATATCTTGATCATGAGGCAGTTTGGATGATATTGCCTTAACAACCAACCCAGTATTACGCAGGAATGTGCTTTTGGCACTGTTAGTGGAAAGGTACCGACCCACTGCAGCAAGAGCTGACATTGCGGTTATAGTTGCCTCGCCACCTTCAGAAGGTGGCGGTTCCACCATTTTTTCCATAGCTCGCTGAAAAGTTGAGGTTTTACATTAGTAGTACCAGAACAGAAGATATTAAGGAGGCAGCAAAACCAAACAAAATAGCTTTGGTCTATATACAAAACTTATTCTGGTGAACCCATGTAAAATATTAGTTGTATTTTATTGCAAAGTACATAGTAAAACCAGGTTCCAAACATATGACCATGTACCATCGCTAATGTATTGTCTATTTCTTCACATTGTATTGAGGGATAAGGATAAAGAGACGAAGTTTATAATACGATAAGCATAGTATGACATCATTCATATCACAAAACAACTGAGAACAGACAAACAGGCAATTGTAACATTGTGTGGGCAAGTCCAGCACGGAACTAGATTATGGGTCAAGATCAAAGGAACATCACTCCTCTCTTTTAAACCTTGTAAGGTGCAATGATACGCTAAGACAATTGTGTATAAAATTGAAAAGAGTAATAGACATTGGCTGCAAACCATGCAATTCAAGGCACAAGTTAGAGTAAGTAGTAGTTAAAGGGCATGAGGATTAAGGACTTACAACAGCGGCTTTGACTGGTGTAGTCATGCCCTTCTTCTTGCTGGTGTGACAGTCCTTGAAGATTTCCACAACATTTGGTTCTGGTACTTTTTGGTCCTTGCGGGCTTTCCTCTGCATTTCGAACAAGTCAATATAGATCTGATAATATGGTACAGCGAAAAGAGTGAAACAACATATAATTACAAGAGCCTCACAGTGTGCAATATAGCTACAAGATCCTGTCGTCTGTTGGAATTTCACTTTTGTACGGTTGGCCTTGTTCTTTGAACAGTTCACCTACAAGAAGATAGATTTGTGTGGCACATGCGTAAATAGGACTTCAAACATGTGATCTGATCACATATATATATATATAATGTACCTGATACTTCAGATCAGACCAGTGTTTAACAAGGCCCCTCCAGTCTTGATCCGATATATTTTCCACTGGAGATGTTTGGGAAAGTTCACTGTTAGCCTTGCCTTCAAAGTGAGTTTTCCTCAAGTTATACCGATACTGTCGCAGAGCAGACTTGAAAACATGGGTGCAAGCTTGTCTGGTTGCATCATCTTGGCTATCGAACTTGAACCTCATATGTTGAAAATTATGGGAGTCTCATTATCAGCAACCTAGAAAGTATGAGATAGAGAAAGATGATATTACTAGTTTCCATACATAACCATACTTACAGATAAATGGTCGAGGAAGGTGTTGAACTAGGTTTCGTCTTTGTCATTCCTGTACTGAATCCATGTTGGGAGGATACATACATGACACCTAACGGCAACCGCTGCCTCTGATACTAACTTGGCTGACTCTGTAGCATCACGTGGCCTTTTTAAACCTGCCTCAAAACGGATCTCCATTCTTCCTCCTCTAGATTTAGTTAACCTATCGAGCATTATCCCTGATGTTTGTTTCCTCTTGCACCTAGGTGCTAGTCCAACAACGAACATAAGAAGTGTTAGTGTACATCAAACTGTGAGACTACGTATAAAGAAGCATGCAACTGTAACTTGACTCCAGCAACTACCTTCTTGCTATTGAAGCTCACAAGGTTCATCTGATATTGCCAACTCGTCTTGTGTCAAGAGTGCTTGGGAAGTAGTGTTAGGTGGCAAGGGAGCTTGGGAACGTGCTGCTAGCTCAGTTGACGCACGAGTAAGTCGTGCAGCTGGTAGTACTGTGGTAGGTGTTGCAAGAACTAGGGCTGTCTCTACTTATTTGGTGGTAGCTATTTGTTTCTGTTTGGCTTTTTTTGCAACTCGTGTAGCATGGGATGCCGTGTTTGTAGAATTTTCTGCTGAACTTTGACCTTCTATTGCACCATCAGTACCAGCAGAATCTGCAGGATTCATCCGCTTCTCATTCCCTGCCATTCTATGTTTCTTCCTCTTTCTCTATGCCATGTTAAGTCAAGCCGACAAGAAAAATGAATAACAATTTAGTTATTCAGAACAAATTGATGCGTGATGCAGACGAACTGAACTTTGATGTTCGACAGCCACATGATAGGAGGATGTAATATGTATGAAAAACAGGACGGAAGAGATAACTAGAACTATGATGTGTAAACTAAGAAGAAGACATTTCACCAAATTAGAAGCAATGCAATGGAAGGTAGACACCATGTGAAAGATGCTAAAAATATCGCTCTGCCAAGTTAACAGTGTCTCATCATAAACGGCGTTTAAACAAATGTGAAGCAGTACAAGAAATAAATCATATGCAAGATGCAAACAACATCACACTACCATGTTAGAGGTCTCTTGTCATTAGTGCCATTGCAAATTCACAGCATTTCATATTCACAGCTTATGATGTGTAAACTAAGGAGAAGGCATTTCAACAAATTAGAAGCAATGAAAGCTAGACACCATATGAAAGCTGCAATGAATATCACTCTACCAAGTTAAAACTGTCTCATCATAAGTGCCATTTCAACAAATTAGTAGTACAAGCTAGAAAAGAATGTGAGATGTAACCTATATCACACTCCGAAGTCAAACATGTCTTATGATAAGTGATTGTTGCAGGTTACACAATAGTAGTAATTTGATGTAAGAACATGGTGTGATAGACAAATATTGTATGTTCTAGAAATAGGAACATGGGTCTTATTCAAGTATAATGTGTAAAGTAAGCAGATGGAATTCAACAAAATTAGAAGCAATACAAGCTAGACATCACACATAACATGCAACCACGTATAATAGTGCCAAGTTAGAGGGAGCACCGGTGATGCTGCACTAGGGGAGACGTGCTCATCATAAACACAACTTTGTTGAGTGTCTATGCATGTGTTCTCTTGGAAATCATCTTGGGGGTGTGGAGGAGTAGAAACTGTAGAGGCCCTCCGTTCAGAAGGAGCACCTTTATCCGATGCCTTGCTAACTTCCTTCCGCTTTATTGATTTTGAATTGTCAAGTAAAACCGACAAGAAAAAGCAATAAAATTCTCTCTTCGGAACTCATTCATGCATGATACTGGCAATCACTACTTTGATGTAAGGCAAACACATGATACCAGGATGGAATATGTACGAAAAATAGGACGACATGGCATGTTCACAACTGTTTGTGTAAACTAAGCAGAAACCATTCCAGCAAATAAGAAGCAATGCAAGCTAGACACCACATGAAAGATGCAACCAATATGACTCTGCCAAGTTAAAAGCGTCCCATCATAAATGGAATTTCAACAAATTAGAAGCAGCACATGCTATAAATCATATGAAAGATGCAACTAATATCGCACTGCATATACTAAAGGTGTCTCATCATGTTGATTGATGCGGGATACAAAAAACAATAGTTTTATGTAAGGACATGCTTAATAGA